>NC_039358.1:180511932-180516625 GCF_003573695.1 Papaver somniferum
GGTAAGCCTTGATGTTCAATTCAACAAAGATTTGGTTGTTAGTAAAGAGCGCAAGACTATGGATCTCATTGATGCTGTAGAGAAGTTGGAAGACCCACAAGGTGAATTGCTTTTATTTCGGAATTGCACCGGGGTTTCAAGACTTTATTTCGCCTTGGGAACAACGAGACCTGAATGTTTACAAGATGCTCAAGACTTATTTGATGCTCGCTTGTTTCAATTCCTTAGGCACATCATTACTGGGGACGGTCCTGGCTACGGGCTCCTTCAGCAAAGGCTCTCTACTTTGCCTTTCAAACATGGAGGTATGGGTGTGTACACTATACAGGATACTAAAAATCATTGTTTCCTTGCATCTTGTTTACAGACCCTTGAGTTGAAATCCAAGATTTTGAGAGGTACTGGGATCAGTGGTAGTGGTCCCTCTCTCCAACGAGCTTTGGACTCCTTCAACTCGGTATGTGTCGATGTTTCTCCTCTCTGCTCTAGTAATTTTCCACCCATTCCATGAACTCCTTGGAAAATATTTACTTCGATGCGGTTAAGAAAAACATCCACACCTCTTATGTTATGACGGAGCGTGATTCTATCTTATGGCATTGCAACCAGTCCAAATATGCCTGGGATTTTCTGATGGCGATTCCTATTGTGGGGCTTAATCAACATATTGGAGCTAGGAAGTTCAGTCAATTCTCCGGTACAGATTAGGGATCCCTTTTTTTGAGGTGGATGGTACTTGTCCCTTTTGCAAGAGAGATATGGATAAATTTGGCGATCATGCCTTGCATTGTGCGAATGAGGTTGGGCTTAAATTCAGACATGATTTGGTGCAAGACACTCTTGCAGACATGTGCTACCGTGCAGGTGTACCCGCTAGGAAGGAGGTTGACTTGGGACTTCTTGCTAATAACGACACTGCTCTGAGACCGGCTGACTTACTTGTGCATAACTGGGATAATGGACGGGATGTGTGTTTGGATGTGACTGGTGTTTCGCCTTTTACCGGGGGTGGAGTTCGTACCTTTTCCCCAGGTCTTGTCATTAAGAACGTTGTTACTCGCAAGAATGCTAAATATTTAGAGAAGTACACGTCTCATGGATTTGGTTTTGAGACATTGGCATTTACTACCTTAGGGGAGTTAGGTGTTGGTACCATAGATTTTCTGAAGCGTCTGCTCAATTATATGGCTAGCCATGATGCTAATGTTCAAGTTGGAGAGTTTCTTTTTCATAGGTTAGGTCTAGTTATTCAAAAAGGTGTTGGAGCTCAGCTTGTTTCTAGGCTTCCATCCAATTTCTTACCAGCTGATAGTCTTTCTGATTTTTGATTCATAAAATAATAATAATAATAATAATAATAATAATAATGGTGGTCTGGGTATTCTTACTATGACAGATACTATGCAGTACTGTTACCTTGCATCTCAGGCACAGACCCAGCATTTGCAGAATTCTATTTTGAGGCTGCCTGCTACAACCGACTTATGCCTTGGTTTCCATACTACTTTACAGAGTTTCACACAAGCTTGTGAGATCCCCCTCTTTGATTTCAACATTAATGATGCCGCCCCTCATTACATGAAGTCATTGGCTGCTATCTACTTTGGAGCTATCAGGGAAAAGGTACTTACTCGCTTTTCTTTTTCTACACGTGAAGCTACTGTTTGGAAATGTAATAGATCTGATCATGCTATGGATTTCCTTAAGGCAATACCTATTCCTGGGCTCAACCAGGCAGTTGGTTCCATGCAGTTTAGCTCGGTCTTACAATATCGTTTAGCTATACCCCTTTTTGAGGAAGGTAATAAATGTACCTGTTGTGGCAAACTCATGGATATCTTAGGAGACCACGCTATCCATTGTGCTAGCGAGGTCGGGATTAAATTCAGACATGATTTAGTAAAAGATATTCTGGCAGACATGTGTTACAGAGCTGGGGTTGTGGCTAGAAAAGAGGTTTCTTTGGGCGTCATCAATAATAAGGATTTTCGGCCAGCGGACATCATGGTTTATAATTGGATAGATGGCAAGGATGTTTGTTTCGATGTCACTGGGGTCTCTCCGTTTACCAGTGCTAAGTCACGCCACTTCATACCAGGTCACGCCATTTCTGCAGCAATTACTCGCAAGAACACTAAATACTTAGATGTTTGCACTTCTCTCGGATATGGATTCGGTGTTTTGGCTTTCTCCACTTTTGGCGAGCTTAGTACGGATTTATTAACTTTCCTGGAGAGATTAAGGAATTGCATGGTAGGACATGATGCCAACTTTAAGATAGGCAATTCTCTTTTTCATAGGCTAGGAATTGTTATTCAGAAAGGTGTTGGTGCCCAACTTGTTGCTAGGCTACCCACCATCTCTTGTAATATTGATTTTGATTAATAATAATAATAATAATAAATAATAATAATAATAATAATAATAATAATAATAATATCAAGGGCGTTTGGTCTAGTGGTATGATTCTCGCTGGAGATCATGCTATTCATTGTGCTAGTGAGGTAGGGCTTAAATTTAGACATGACATGGACAAAGATGTCTTAGCGGATATATGTTACAAAGCAGGGATTGTGGCTAGGAAAGAGGTGTCTCTAGGGCTTATTTCAGCAGACAACAAGGAACTTCCGCCGGCGGATATCATGGTCTATAACTGGGAAAACGGCAGAGATGTGTGTATGGATGTCATTGGGGTTTCTCCTTTTACTAGTGCTAGGACTCGCAACTTTATACCAGGGTCTGCTATTTCTGCAGCCATCACTCGCAAGAATAATAAGTACCTGGACAAGTGCACTTCACTCGGCTATGGTTTTGGGGTTCTAGCCTTTACCACTTTCGAGGAGCTTAGTCCTGATTTAACATCCTTTTTAAAGAGATTGAGAAATTGTATGGCTAGACATGATGCTAATTTTAAGATAGGCAATTCTCTTTTTCACAGATTAGGAATAGTTATTCAAAAAGGTGTTGGTGCCCAGCTTGTTGCTAGGTTACCCGCCTTCCCTGTAATACTAATTTTGATTCATAATAAAAGCCTTCGTGGCCCCTTTTATAATAATAATAATAATAATAAATTATGATGTTAAAAATAAATAAATAATAATAATAATAATAATAATAATAATAATAAAGGTGTAGGGGCTCAATGGTGGGCCCGGGAAAGTGTATAAAATTGAAGAGCAATGAAAACGGGCCTACAGTAATACCGCAAGTGCACGGTCGTCGGTTGTAGCTCGTGCAAGTACGGGTCGATCCACAGAGACTAGGTGTGTTTGGAGTTTTCTAGCTATTTTGGGCTCTAAATTGTTTTTGGGCTTTGAGTACAAATGGATTTTGGTAACCAATGGGTTATGATTGTGCTTTGGGCCTTTGAGTTCTTTGGGAATGAACTGGGCTTTAGCTTTAGCCTATCAGTAAACTAGGCTTTTGGAGAGAACTGTGGACTGGGCTTAACAGTTCACTTGTGAACTGGGCTTGGTAACAGTGAACTGGGCCTTTGCTTGGAAAGTGAACTGTTACAGTGGGCTTGTGCTGTGAGCCAAGCTCAGTTGCAGCAGCAGTGGTGGAAACCAGGTTGCAGCAGCAGTGGCTTCAGCAGTGCACTTAGGCCACAGTGAGCTTCAATGGACTAATGGGGAGCAAAACAGAGAAACTAGAAGAGCAAAAGATAGCAAAAGAAAGAGAATAAAAGAGAACACAGACAGAGATGAGGAACAGGGAAGAATAGGGAACAATAACTAAAGGATTAACAATGGCAGTGAAACAAACTAACAATGATCATGGGAAAGAAGCAAAAATCAGTGGCAATGAGGCACAAAGGCAGTTAGCCTAAGGCAAGGGAGCAGCAATGAAACAAATGGTAACAGTGGCATTTAACAGGAAACAAAATCAAATAAACCAAGGCTGTTAGCCAAGGGCAGGGAGGAGAAGAAGTAACAAAGCAAAGCCAAGGCATTCATCTAGAGTGGGAAGAGAACCAGCTTGCTCACAGTCACTAGTGAGCACTAGTTTCTCCCCACTGCTCAATCAACTCAATGCTCTAAGGCTCTAACCTAGCATTGACACAAAACAGTAAACTAATCCTAACATTTGAGAAGCTAACAGTTGACAAAACAAGAGAGCCTAGGCATACAACTAGAGTGGGAAGAGAACTAGTTTGCTCACAGTCACTAGTGAGCACTAGTTTCTCCCCACTGCTCAATCAATCCAATGCTTCAAAGGCTTTAGCCTAACATTCACACAAAACAGTAAACATCACAGAGATAACATAGTAACATACACAAATCAGGAGCATTTACAGTGAAATTAAACAGTGCAACATTCTAATTAAACTATCCTAACATAGATTAAACAATGAAACATTAACAAAATTTACAAAATAAAATTAACAGTAACACAGACAATTAACAGCAAACACTAAGAATAAAATTGAAAATTCAAATTAACTGAATTTGAAATTAAAACTAACCTAAACATGGAATTAAACAATAAAGTATGGAATTGAAATTTGGACAGTGGCAGCAAATGAAGAACCCTAAATTAACAGAACCCTAACTGTTTATGAAATTGAAATTAGAATTTTACAAACTAAAATTAAAACTAATTGGTAACTTGGCTAGTCCAAGAACAGTTTTCTTCAACACCCCAGTGCTCAATTTATAGTTCTACACATTTTCCCCAAACTCCCCCCCCCCCC
>NC_039358.1:180516635-180537762 GCF_003573695.1 Papaver somniferum
CCCCCCCCCCCAAAAAAAAACAGTTGAGGCTAGGGTTAGGGATTACTCACCCAATTTGACACAACCACTCCAGTTTGATGTCGACCCATGCTTCTATTTGTCCTCCTCTACCTCTCCATGCCTTCAATTTCTCTCTAGCACACGTTAATCCATCAACCCATAACCTAGGGTTTAGGTTAGGTAATAAGTTGATGGGATAAAGGGCTAGAAGGATGGGGGAAGCTATCAATCGCGTGTAGGATGATAGGGTGGCAGTGTGTGAGCTCGAGGTGGTTGTGGCAGGGCGTTTGGTGGCGCGGCAGTGGAAGTAGCAGGTGGAGGTGATGGTGGCAGAATGGGTGTTTCTGCAGAGGAATGGGGGAGAAGAAGTCGATGGGAATGATGGAGGGTATGTTTGGTTAAGGTATAGGCATTAGGTACTAGAGTGTTGGTCGGGTGTAGGGGATTTAGATGTTGGCGAATCTGAGTCACTGGATGCGAAGCTGTATGTGAATCGGATGGCTACCCCTGAAGAGTCTGGTAGCGACCGTCGGATGTCTTGATACAACGAAGTTAACGACGAAGATCGAGGTTAGGTGCTGTAGTGTTTAGCGGAAGTATCGCTATTTGATGCGCAGGCAAAGAAGCGACCGTAGGATCTAAATGTGATCTAATCTGAAGGCTTGGAATTTAGGTACTATGGTGTTTTGCAGAGACTTCAGATTTTGATGCTCTACGAAGGATCGGCCATTGGATGATGAGATGGATCCGATCTAACGGTTGATAATGGAAGCGGGTATGGATATAGAAAATGGGTTTGGGTAAGGGTTTTGGGCCTTGGGTATGCCAAGCCCATATCTTCTTCAAGAACAATTCTTCCTTCTTGAGCCCATTCCTAGCTTTTTGGACGTGCGCTCCATTCTTTGCGGCTTCCTTGCGTAATTTCTTCCGGCTTTTCACCACTCTTCAGCTCTTTTCCGCTCCGCAAGTTATCCAGACTTTATTTATTACCTAAAAATGCAAAATTAAGTAAGAAAAATATTTATTCTTGAAAACAATGAAAATACAGAATATGGGATAAAATGTAGAATTACTGCACAAAAGATGAGTTAAATGCCAACAAAAAGGGATAAATATATACAATATTTGGCACTCATCAAATACCCCCAAACCTGAATTTTACTTGTCCTCAAGTAAAACAAAACTAAGGAAATCCTAACTATACCACTGTCGCTGGTCTCTCGAATGCATTTAGCGTATGCACTAAGCCTTTTAAACCACTAAGTGTCCCTAGTGGACGAGTTGAAGTCTCGTGAAGGTTTGCTTAGAACGTACCTACAAAGTTCTAGGTCAAAATATAAGCTTAGATTCCATCAAATGTGACATGTGCAAAACAGTTAAGCTCACAACAAAATGGAGATGTCAATCTAGCTATCGAAGGCACAATCCTAGCACTGATAACAAAAAAAGACATGTGATAAGAGTGTAAAGTGTATCTACACATGTGTAAAGAAAGATCTGAAGTTATGACTACTAATCACCAAGAGATAGTTTCTCAGGCTAAGAACCAAGGTCGAAATCTAGCTAGCTGTCCGGACTTTACGAGAATTGCGAATGAGTTGGAGGTATTTCACAATTACTCGCGTTGTACATCAATGGCATACACCCTCCTTGCTTATTACAATGAAACAACAAAATGACTATTTACATGACTCTTATTTACATTGACTACTCTCTTTTTATTTTTGGAACAAGAGATGATGGAATTGATAAATACTTGATTTTTTTTTTTTTTTTTTTTTTTTTTTTTTTTTTTTTTTTTTTTTTTTTTTTTTTTTTTTTTTTTTTTTTTTTTTTTTTTTTTTTTTTTTTTTTTTTTTTTTTTTTTTTTTTTTTTTTTTTTTTTTTGAATAAGGAAACACTTTTGATACATATACAAAAGGAAACAAAAGATTACATGACACTTTGCAAGAGGTAGCCCTTTTTGATGCACCCAGTTAAATTCGATGGTTGTCTTTCTTAATGTAACCTCCACCTTCTATCCCAACCAACCAAAGAACAAGCTAGTCAAGTTTCGTTCAGTATTCTAAAGTGATTGGCAATCGTAACTTCCTATCAAACACTTTGAAGATCGAGGCCATACATGTATTGGTAGATCGTGCGCGTGCAAATTTCTTATCACTATGTGAATTGTGCTAGAATCAGGGTGCCTAAATATCTAGACTAAGACTCCTAATAATTACATATTTGCACAAGAGTCAACATTTCAAGGTAAATGAGCTCCATTTTTATGATTTTTCATTTTTTAATTTTTTTGAATTTTGATTTTTTAAATTTTTTTGGAATTTTTCACTTTTTTCAAAAAGAAGAAGGAGTTCGTTTCTAATTATAGCATATTATCGTGGTATCTACTCTATACCCCCAAACCTAAACTAAACATTGTCCTCAATGTTTCAAAATATGGAAAGAATTAAAATGCAACATATGGAAAGGGACATGCTGAGTAGAGTAAAAGGAGAGAGAATACCCGATTGTACGGCGAAAGCTCCGTTATTTCAAGGCAAAAATCCATCATATTAGGAGTCACAATGGATGAGCACAAAATATATACAAAAGGAAATTTAACTAACACATTATCTACAAGCAAATTTTGGTTTTTAATGGGATTGGACTTTTAGGGAAAAAAATTTGGTTTTGGTGGGAGACATTTTTTTGGTTTTTTTTTAAAATTTTGGGAGCAAGTTTGGTTTTAATGGGATAAAGAGGAAAAAATTTGGTTGTAAAAATGGGAGAAAGTAAAATTTGGTTTTTGAATGGGAGAAAAGTAAATTTTTTTTTTTTTTTTTTAAGAAAATAAAATTTGGTTTTTGAATGGGAGCAAGCCCACTGTTGGTTTTGTGTTTGCTTTGGCTCCGCTTGGTTGAAAACTTTTGGTGGAACTGAGTCCAAAATCTCGGCCTAGAATTTGGGTACTCGGCCCACTAACGAGTTCAACTAGCGTGATCGGTTACAAGCTCAGCTGGGTTTAAAAACCCAGAATACAAAATACAAGTCCAAATTAAACAAGCTCACAAAAATTAAATACACAAGCCCACAAATTAAACAAACAAGCCCACAAATAAATTATTACAAACCCAACAGAAAATAAGAAAAGCCCAAAAATTGGCTTTAATATTACAAGCCCACAATTAAAAATTGGAAGCCCACAATTCGGGTTCTCTTAAATGGGTTACCTTTTAAGCACAGCCCAGCTGCTCTGATATTGTTGCAAAAACCCAGTTGGGCTTTGGTTCTTTTCCTTGGTGGCGTCCCAGCAGAGGAAAACATGTTCAGAACAGCAGGCCCAACAGCAAATGAAGTGAAGCAGATGCAGATGCAAATGCTATGCAGTGAAATGCAAAAATAGCTAATAAAACTACAAGAAAAACACAGCACCAATCCCCGGCAACGACGCCAAAAACTTGGTGGGCCCGGAGGAGTGTGAAAATTAAGCGATAAAAACGGGCCTACAGTAATACCGCAAGTGCACGGTCGTCAGTTGTAGCTCGTGCAAGTACGGGTCGATCCACAGAGACTGGGAGTGTTTTGGAGTTTTCTAGCTATTTGGGCTCTAAATTGCTATTGGGCTTCTAATTGTGCTTTGGGCTTAGTGGGTTTGTTTGTAATGATGAAGTGCTTTAGGCCTTGGGCCTTTGAATGATTTTGGAATGAACTGTGAACTTGGGCTCAACAGTTCAATTGTGAACTGGGCTTGGGTTTTTTTTCTTACCTTGATGTGACAAATCTCCTCAATTAGCATCGACCCATGTCTTCTCTGCTTCTCCTGGTGCCTTTCCGATACCTTGATTTCTTCTCTAGGTCACCTACTTCATCAACCTCTCACGCTTAGGGTTTCAGGGAAGAAACGTGAGAGATTGAGGGAATAGGGGGCTAGATAGTTAGGGGGTGATGATGGGTTGGTAGTTTAGGGATGATGTGAGACAGGTAGAGGTGGTGGCGTGGCAGTGGAGTGGGTAGTGGTGATGATGGAGAAGGTGGTTCTGTTGCAGAGAGGGGGGGGAAGAGAAGAAGTCGATGGAGAAGAAGGAGGGGGCGTTTGGTTAGGGTATAGGTATAGGATACTAGTGTGTTGAGCAGGTGTAGAGGATTTTGATGTTTCGCGAAGCTGGACCGTAGGATTATAGGATGATGGAATGATCCAACGGCGCGATGGAAATGGATGAGGGGAGACCGTTGGATGACGAGATACATCAAAACTGACGGCGAAGATCGAGGTTAGGTGTTGTAGTGTTAAGCGGAAGTATCGAGATTTGATGCGCAAGCAAAGAAGCGACCGTAGGATCTAAATGTGATCTAATCTGAAGGCTTGGAATTTAGGTACTATGGTGTTTTGCAGGGACTTCAGATTTTGATGAACGATGAAGAAGCGACCATTGGATGATGAGATGGATCCGATCTAACGGCTGAGAATGGAGGCAGGTTTGGATATAGAAAATGGGTTTGGGTAAGGGTTTTGGGCCTTGGGTATGCCAAGCCCATATCTTCTTTAAGGACAATTCTTCTTCTTCAAGCCCACTTCTAGCCTTTTGGTCTTGTGCACAACATTCTTCGCGGCTTCCTTGTGTAATTCCTCCCGGCTTTTCACTACTTTTCTGCTCTTTTCCGCTCTGCTATTCATCCAAACTTTATTTATTACCTAAAAATGCAAAAATAAGTAAGAAAAATATTTATTCTTGAAAACAATGAAAATACAGAATATGGGATAAAATGTAGAATTACTGCACAAAAGATGAGTTAAATGCCAACAAAAAGGGATAAATATATACAATATTTGGCACTCATCAAATACCCCCAAACCTGAATTTTACTTGTCCTCAAGTAAAACAAAACTAAGGAAATCCTACCTATACCACTGTCGCTGGTTTCTCGAATGCATTTAGCATATGCACTAAGCCTTTTAAACCACTAAGTGTCCCTAGTGGACGAGTGAAGTCTCGTGAAGGTTTGCTTAGAACGTACCTACAAAGTTCTAGGTCAAAATATAAGCTCAGATTCCATCAAATGTGACATGTGCAAGTCAGTTTAAGCTCGCAGCAAAATGGAGATGTCAATCTAGCTATCAAAGGCACAATCCTAGCACTGATAACAAAAAAAGACATGTGATAAGAGTGTAAAGTGTATCTACACATGTTTCTAGAATGACCTGAAGTTATGACTACTAACCACCAAGAGATAGTTTTTAAGCTAAGAACCGAATTCTAAGCCAAGCTAGCTGTCCGGCTTTACGAGAATTGTGAATGTTCACCCAATGAGTTGGTGATATTTCAGTTTACCCGCGTTATACATCGATGGCTGCACCCTCCTTGCTTATTACAAGACTATTTACAACAAAAAGATAACTCTTTACATGACTCTTATTTACATTGACTACTCTCTTTTATTTTTGGAACAAGAGAGAACTATTGTCTTTAACATGACAAAACATGGAATAAATAAATACTTGATTTTTTTTTTTTCTGATATTTTTTTCTGATTTTTTCTGATTTTTTTTTTTTTGTAAGAAATAACTTTGATCTTTACAACATAGTGACACTTTTGATACATGAACAAAAAGAAAAACATAATTACATGACTCTTAGCAAGAGGTGGCCCTTATCGAATGCATCCGGTCAAATTCTATGGTTGCTTTTCTTAACGTATCCTCCAACTTCTATCCCAGCCAACCAAAGAACAAGCTAGTCAAGTCTCATTCAGTATTCTAAAGTGATTGGCAATCTAACTTCCTATCAAACACCTTGAAGATCGAGGCTATACATGTATTGGTAGATTGTGCGCGTGCAAGTTTCTTATCACTATGTGAATTGTGCTAGAATCAGGGTGCCTAAATATCTAGACTAAGACTCCTAATAATTACATATTTGCACAAGAGTCAACATTTCAAGGTAAATGAGCTCCATTTTTATGTTTTTTTTTTTTTTTTTGTAATTTTTTAATTTTTTTGAAATTTTTTAAAAAAGCGGGAGTTCTGTTTTCAATTATGGCATATTATCAAAGTATCTACTTTTCACCCCCAAACCTAAACTAAACATTGTCCTCAATGTTTCAAAATATGAACAAAATTATAATACAACATATGAAGAGGATCATGTTGAGTAGAGAAAAAGGAAAGAGAATACCCGATTTCGGCGAAAGCAATATTAGAACTCCGTTATTCAAGGCAAGAATCCAACATATGTCAGCCGAGATCATATTGGATTAGCAAAATATATACAAAAGGAACAAAAAGGTTTTTAAGAAATTTTATCTACTGGATTATATACAAAAAAATTCACCATACACTAACAATCTAAAGAGTTGAGGATCAACCCAAAAGACAAAGTGTTGAAACATAGACAGTTTCAGAACACTAAAATTGGACTGAAATGAGAGCGAGAGTGAAAAACCGGATGAATCACCCCTAAACCTAAATTTTTCAACAGGTTTACTTTTAAGCACAAAATCTAACAATTTTAGGGGTGCATGATTCACAAGGTCTAACTGAAAATGGACTTTGTTTGGGATGGACAAACATGCATATTCCAACTGTGGCTCCTTAAAAGTATTGTATTTAGATGCAAAATAGTCCAAGAGGACTTGAGAGGCACACAGTTCCAATCCTAGGTTGGGAATCTTCAGAAAAGTTGGTTTAAAATTTTTGTTACAAACCAAATCTAGGTTGGGTGGAATGATCTCAATCTGTGACTTAGGCAAGAAGGTGACATCTAAGTTTCTCACATGCATGAGATCAAAAGTACCAATATTATCAGTCACATCAGCATTTTCTAAATCATAATCAAGTTGTGTAGCATGCTTATCATCACAACACAATTTCACAAGTCCAAATTCAGAATCATGGTTATCCGAAATATCCAAATTAACATCAAAAGAAGCAATATATTGTGGCTTAAGTATGGAATCAGACACATCAACTATATTTTCATGCATAGGATCATTAGTGTCAACAGAAGATTCAACATTACCTAAGTCATGCTCTTCACAGGATAACTGCACAATATCTAAATCAGTAGCCTCATCACATGTATATGGAATACTAGAAGAAACATCATTCATGAAGGTCGGGGCAGAAAAGCCTAATGTATTTGAACCCAAAGGTTCCATAACATTTTCAGCATAGACATGTTCTTCTAATATAACATCATCATAATCATCATCATCACAAATACATGAAAATCCTACTTTGTCAAAACCATTAGTGTTTTTCGTCCATACACCTGCCTCTAAAATAGGTGAATATGGATTGACATTTTCAGCAATAGGGTATGAAACACTATATCCAGAATTAAGCTCATTGGGAAAATCAACATCTGACTCATGGTGATTACCCATATCATGTGGCATGGTCCTAGTTTCCCTATAGGTTTCCCACTGATGGGTTTTCTCTACAACTTCAGCTAGAAATAACCATGCATCGTCCACAGTTTTATCAATGAATTCACCATTACACATAGATTCAACCAAGGCTCGAGACTTAAAGTCTAGTCCCTCATAAAGAATGGCGACCAGTCTCCACTTCTCGAGGCCATGATGAGGACACTCAAACAACAAATCATTAAATCGTTCAAAATAATGAAAAAGTGTTTCTCCATCTAACTGGACAAAACAATTAATACTTCGACGAATAGAGATGGTCCTATGATGTGGAAAGAACTTTCCGACAAATTGATTTGTGAGTTGGTCCCAAGTGGTGATTGACTGCGGTCTCAAACCGTAAAACCATGTTTTGGCCTTTTCCTTTAAAGAAAAAGTAAACAAACGCAATTTCAAAGAGTCTTCGGATATATGGTCAGGTTGTAAAGCCCGGACAATTTGTTCAAACTCTCTTACATGGTTATAGGGATTCTCAGAATCGAACCCTCAAAATATAGGAAGTATTTGTATCATGCTTGCGTTTAGTTCAAATGGGCCATCAGTCTGGGGTAAGACGATACATGATAACTGACTTATTATGTTAGGGTACATGTATTCATGGAGACTACGGAGTTTATTCACACACTCGCCCATTTTTTCAAAAAAATTTGGTTTTAATGGGTTTTGAAAATTTGGTTTGAAAGGGTTTTGAAAAGAAAATTTGGTTTTGCTTGGGATAAAATTTTGGTTTTTGAAATAAGGAGCAAAGTTTTTTTTTTTTTTTTTTTGGGTTGGGTTTTGAAGCCCAAATTTTTGTTTAAAAGAAACTACAAGCCTAACAAACAACTAAATTACAAGCCCAAATAAAGAAAGAAATAAAAATAAAACTAATTATTACAAACCCACAAAAAAAAGAAAATAAAAATAAAACTAAAATTATTACAATCCCAAATAAAGAAAGAAATAAAATTAAAATTAAAAAAATTATTACAAGCCCACGGATTAAAAATGGAAGCCCACAATTCGGGTTCTCTTAAATGGGTTACCTTTTAAGCACAGCCCAGCTGCTCTGATATTGTTGCAAAAACCCAGTTGGGCTTTGGTTCTTTTCCTTGGTGGCGTCCCAGCAGAGGAAAAACAGGTTCAGAACAGCAGGTCCAACAGCAAATGAAGTGAAGCAGATGCACATGCAAATGCTATGCAGTGACATGCAAAAATAGCTAATAAAACTACAAGAAAAACACAGCACCAATCCCCGGCAACGGCGCCAAAAACTTGGTGGGCCCGGGAAAGTGTATAAAATTGAAGAGCAATGAAAACGGTCCTACAGTAATACCGCAAGTGCACGGTCGTCGGTTGTAGCTCGTGCAAGTACGGGTCGATCCACAGAGACTAGGTGTGTTTGGAGTTTTCTAGCTATTTTGGGCTCTAAATTGTTGTTGGGCTTTGAGTACAAATGGATTTTGGTAACCAATGGGTTATGATTGTGCTTTGGACCTTTGAGTTCTTTGGGAATGAACTGGGCTTTAGCTTTAGCCTATCAGTAAACTAGGCTTTTGGAGAGAACTGTGGACTGGGCTTAACAGTTCACTTGTGAACTGGGCTTGGTAACAGTGAACTGGGCCTTTGCTTGGAAAGTGAACTGTTACAGTGGGCTTGTGCTGTGAGCCAAGCTCAGTTGCAGCAGCAGTGGTGGAAACCAGGTTGCAGCAGCAGTGGCTTCAGCAGTGCACTTAGGCCACAGTGAGCTTCAATGGACTAATGGGGAGCAAAACAGAGAAACTAGAAGAGCAAAAGATAGCAAAAGAAAGAGAATAAAAGAGAACACAGACAGAGATGAGGAACAGGGAAGAATAGGGAACAATAACTAAAGGATTAACAATGGCAGTGAAACAAACTAACAATGATCATGGGAAAGAAGCAAAAATCAGTGGCAATGAGGCACAAAGGCAGTTAGCCTAAGGCAAGGGAGCAGCAATGAAACAAATGGTAACAGTGGCATTTAACAGGAAACAAAATCAAATAAACCAAGGCTGTTAGCCAAGGGCAGGGAGGAGAAGAAGTAACAAAGCAAAGCCAAGGCATTCATCTAGAGTGGGAAGAGAACCAGCTTGCTCACAGTCACTAGTGAGCACTAGTTTCTCCCCACTGCTCAATCAACTCAATGCTCTAAGGCTCTAACCTAGCATTGACACAAAACAGTAAACTAATCCTAACATTTGAGAAGCTAACAGTTGACAAAACAAGAGAGCCTAGGCATACAACTAGAGTGGGAAGAGAACTAGTTTGCTCACAGTCACTAGTGAGCACTAGTTTCTCCCCACTGCTCAATCAATCCAATGCTTCAAAGGCTTTAGCCTAACATTCACACAAAACAGTAAACATCACAGAGATAACATAGTAACATACACAAATCAGGAGCATTTACAGTGAAATTAAACAGTGCAACATTCTAATTAAACTATCCTAACATAGATTAAACAATGAAACATTAACAAAATTTACAAAATAAAATTAACAGTAACACAGACAATTAACAGCAAACACTAAGAATAAAATTGAAAATTGAAATTAACTGAATTTGAAATTAAAACTAACCTAAACATGGAATTAAACAATAAAGTATGGAATTGAAATTTGGACAGTGGCAGCAAATGAAGAACCCTAAATTAACAGAACCCTAACTGTTTATGAAATTGAAATTAGAATTTTACAAACTAAAATTAAACCTAATTGGTAACTTGGCTAGTCCAAGAACAGTTTTCTACAACACCCCAGCTCTCAATTTATAGTTCTATACATTTTACCCAAATTCCCCCCCAAAAACAGTTGAGGCTAGGGTTAGGGATTACTCACCCAATTTGACACAACCACTCCAGTTTGATGTCGACCCATGCTTCTATTTGTCCTCCTCTACCTCTCCATGCCTTCAATTTCTCTCTAGCACACGTTAATCCATCAACCCATAACCTAGGGTTTAGGTTAGGTAATAAGTTGATGGGATAAAGGGCTAGAAGGATGGGGGAAGCTATCAATCGCGTGTAGGATGATAAGGTGGCAGTGTGTGAGCTCGAGGTGGTTGTGGCAGGGCGTTTGGTGGCGCGGCAGTGGAAGTAGCAGGTGGAGGTGATGGTGGCGGAATGGGTGTTTCTGCAGAGGAATGGGGGAGAAGAAGTCGATGGGAATGATGGAGGGTATGTTTGGTTAAGGTATAGGCATTAGGTACTAGAGTGTTGGTCGGGTGTAGGGGATTTAGATGTTGGCGAATCTGAGTCACTGGATGCGAAGCTATATGTGAATCGGATGGCTACCCCTGAAGAGTCTGGTAGCGACCGTCGGATGTCTTGATACAACGAAGTTAACGACGAAGATCGAGGTTAGGTGCTGTAGTGTTTAGCGGAAGTATCGCTATTTGATGCGCAGGCAAAGAAGCGACCGTAGGATCTAAATGTGATCTAATCTGAAGGCTTGGAATTTAGGTACTATGGTGTTTTGCAGAGACTTCAGATTTTGATGCTCTACGAAGGATCGGCCATTGGATGATGAGATGGATCCGATCTAACGGTTGATAATGGAAGCGGGTATGGATATAGAAAATGGGTTTGGGTAAGGGTTTTGGGCCTTGGGTATGCCAAGCCCATATCTTCTTCAAGAACAATTCTTCCTTCTTGAGCCCATTCCTAGCTTTTTGGACGTGCGCTCCATTCTTTGCGGCTTCCTTGCGTAATTTCTTCCGGCTTTTCACCACTCTTCAGCTCTTTTCCGCTCCGCAAGTTATCCAGACTTTATTTATTACCTAAAAATGCAAAATTAAGTAAGAAAAATATTTATTCTTGAAAACAATGAAAATACAGAATATGGGATAAAATGTAGAATTACTGCACAAAAGATGAGTTAAATGCCAACAAAAAGGGATAAATATATACAATATTTGGCACTCATCAAATACCCCCAAACCTAAATTTTACTTGTCCTCAAGTAAAACAAAACTAAGGAAATCCTAACTATACCACTGTCGCTGGTCTCTCGAATGCATTTAGCGTATGCACTAAGCCTTTTAAACCACTAAGTGTCCCTAGTGGACGAGTTGAAGTCTCGTGAAGGTTTGCTTAGAACGTACCTACAAAGTTCTAGGTCAAAATATAAGCTCAGATTCCATCAAATGTGACATGTGCAAGTCAGTTAAGCTCACAGCAAAATGGAGATGTCAATCTAGCTATCGAAGGCACAATCCTAGCACTGATAACAAGTAAAGACATGTGATAAGAGTGTAAAGTGTATCTACACATGTGTAAAGAAAGATCTGAAGTTATGACTACTAATCACCAAGAGATAGTTTCTCAGGCTAAGAACCAAGGTCGAAATCTAGCTAGCTGTCCGGACTTTACGAGAATTGTGAATGAGTTGGAGGTGTTTCACAATTACTCGCGTTGTACATCAATGGCATACACCCTCCTTGCTTATTACAATGAAACAACAAAATGACTATTTACATGACTCTTATTTACATTGACTACTCTCTTTTATTTTTGGAACAAGAGAGAATGGAATTGATAAACACTTGATTTTTTTGTATTTTTCTGATATTTTCTTTTTTTCTGAATATACATCGTTTTTTTTTTTTTTTTAACAAGGAAACACTTTTGATACATATACAAAAGGAAACAAAAGATTACATGACACTTTGCAAGAGGTAGCCCTTTTTGATGCACCCAGTTAAATTCGATGGTTGTTTTTCTTAATGTAACCTCCACCTTCTATCCCAACCAACCAAAGAACAAGCTAGTCAAGTTTCGTTCAGTATTCTAAAGTGATTGGCAATCGTAACTTCCTATCAAACACCTTGAAGATCGAGGCCACACATGTATTGGTAGATCGTGCGCGTGCAAATTTCTTATCACTATGTGAATTGTGCTAGAATCAGGGTGCCTAAATATCTAGACTAAGACTCCTAATAATTACATATTTGCACAAGAGTCAACATTTCAAGGTAAATGAGCTCCATTTTTATGTTTTTTTCAATTTTTCATTTTTTATTTTCATTTTTCATTTTTTTCAAAAAGAAGGAGTTCTTGTTTTCAATTATGGCATATTATCAAAGTATCTACTTTTCACCCCCAAACCTAAACTAAACATTGTCCTCAATGTTTCAAAATATGAACAAAATTATAATACAACATATGAAGAGGATCATGTTGAGTAGAGAAAAAGGAAAGAGAATACCCGATTTCGGCGAAAGCAATATTAGAACTCCGTTATTCAAGGCAAGAATCCAACATATGTCAGCCGAGATCATATTGGATTAGCAAAATATATACAAAAGGAACAAAAAGGTTTTTAAGAAATTTTATCTACTGGATTATATACAAAAATTCACCATACACTAACAATCTAAAGAGTTGAGGATCAACCCAAAAGACAAAGTGTAGAGGTTTCAACAGCTTCACACAATAATAATATGATAGGCATGCAAGTGAAGCTGTGAAACAAAATGAGCTACCTCCAAACCTGGATTTTTCAACAGATAAAATTTTGAAAACAAAATCTCGCAGTTTTTGGGGTTCATCATGCACAAGGTCTAATTCGAAATGAACTTCGCTAGGGACGGGTACACATGCTAATTCCAACTGTGGTTCCTCAAAGATATTATACTTAGATGCAAAATAGTCCAAAAGGACTTGGGAAGCACACAGTTCCAAACCTAGATTAGGGACTCTCAGAAAAATTGGTTTGACAATATGGGTACAAACCAACTCTAGGTTGGGTGGAAGGCTATCAGATTGTGACTTAGGCAAGAAAGTGACATCTAAGTGTCTCACATGCATGAGATCAACAGTATCAATATTATCAGTCACATCAGCATTATCTAAGTCACACTCAAGATGTGTAGCATGCTCATCATCACAAAAAATTTGCACAAGTCCTAATTCAGAATCATGGTTATCCGATATATTCAAATTATCATCAACATAAGCAATATATTGTGGCTTAAGTATGGAATCAGACACATCAACTATGTTTTCATGCATAGGATCATTAGTGTCAACAGAAGATTTACCTAAGTCATGCTCTTCACAGGATAATTGCACAATATCTAAATCAGTATCAACATCACATGCATATGGAATATTAGAAGAAATATCATTCATGAAGGTCGGGGCAGAAAAGCCTAATGTATTTGAAACCAAAGGTTCCACAACATTTTCAGCATAGACATGTTCTTCTAACATAACATCATCATCATCATCATCATAGTAATATGCATACTTGTCCCTATTAGCAGTTGTGGTGTCATTAGTCAACTCATGTTCCTCTAGATTAGGTTCATATTCAATATCATACACATGAGAAGGACTAGACATGCTATTTTCAAAGTTCAATTCATTACCACCTATATCATGTGATAGTGTCTCAGTTTCCCTAATGGATTCCCATTGACGGGTTTTCTCCGCAATCTCAGCTAAAAATTTCCATGCATCATCCACAGTTTTATCAAGAAATTCACCATTACACATACACTCAACCATGGATCGAGATTTAAAGTCTAGTCCCTCATAGAGGATAGCGACAAGTCTCCACTTCTCAAATCCATGGTGTGGACATTCGCTCAACAAATCATTAAAACGTTCAAAATAGTCAAAAACAGTTTCCTCATCCAATTGGACAAAACAATTGATACTTTGACGAATAACGATGGTCCTATGATGTGGAAAGAATTTTTTAAAAAATAGATCTGTGAGTTGGTCCCAAGTGTTGATTGATTGTGGTCTCAAACCGTAAAACCATGTTTTGGCCCTTTCCTTTAGAGAAAATGTAAACAAACGCAATTTCAGAGAGTCTTCGGACATATGATCAGGTTGCATATTCCGACAAATTTGTTCAAACTCTCTTACATGAGTATAGGGGTTCTCAGTAATACCGCAAGTGTGAAAATATGAGCGTAATGAAAACGGGCCTACAGTAATACCGCAAGTGCACGGTCGTCGGTTGTAGCTCGTGCAAGTACGGGTCGATCCACAGAGACTGGGTGTGTTTTGGAGTTTTCTAGCTATTTTGGGCTCTAGTTGGCTATTGGGCTTTAGGTTACCTTTGGATTATAAGCTTGTTTGATAATGAAGTGAACTGAGCTTGGGCTCAGTTGGTCTTGAAGTGCACTAGGCTTGACCTTTGAAGTGCAATGGAATGGACTCAATTGATTTGGTCTTGGGCTTTTGAGTTTAGGCTTTTGGATTAAGCCCACAGTTGACTGAATTGGGCTTCTAGATTAATCCAAGACTGAACTGGGCTTTGAGCCTTAACCTAAACTGTGGCTGGGCCTTGGGCAGCAGGACAGTGGCCAAGGCAGGAGCTGGAGAAACAGCAGACAGCAGGAGTGGAAGCAGACAGCTGCAGTAGCAAAGCTGGTTGAGGTAGCAGCAGCAGCAGCAGTGGAAGGGAAGCAATGCAGCTGTCAGACCAAGATAAGGCTCTAGGCCATGACACTGGCCAAGGCAGACTAGCACAAAGGCTAAGTCAAGATAGCTAGCTCTAGGACCAAGCTGAGACAGGGCAAAACAGGGTCAAGGAAGTGCAACAATGCAGTGAGTTAACAAGGGAGAATAAGGCATCAAGCCAAGACAATGACATAAAGAAACCATGAAGCATAGGGCAAGGCTGCAGTGCTTATGTACAAAGTAAGGTTACAGTGACAGTGGCAATGGTGTTGCATATTTACAATGTGGTAATGGCAATGACAGTAGAGAAGTGACAATGCAGCTGGAGTATTTACAAAGGCCAAAAACAATTATGAAACTAAGGTGGCATTTACAATGAATGGTGACATAGTGCTAATGTGATAGTGCAAGCCAAGTAATATCAAAACAGAGATAGTTGCAAACCAAGGCTACAAGCCAAGGGCAGTGGGAGAACAAGGCACAAAGGCAGCTAGCCTAAGGCAAAGAGTGAAGAAAGAACAAGATACAAAAAATGAAAGGCAAAGTTGGGAGCCTAGGCATACAACTAGAGTGGGAAGAGAACCAGTTTGCTCATAGTCACTAGTGAGCACTAGTTTCTCCCCACTGCTCAATCAATCCAATGCTTCAAAGGCTTTAGCCTAACATTCACACAAAACAGTAAACATCACAGAGATAACATAGTAACATACACAAATCAGGAGCATTTACAGTGAAATTAAACAGTGCAACATTCTAATTAAACTATCCTAACATAGATTAAACAATGAAACATTAACAAAATTTACAAAATAAAATTAACAGTAACACAGACAATTAACAGCAAACACTAAGAATAAAATTGAAAATTGAAATTAACTGAATTTGAAATTAAAACTAACCTAAACATGGAATTAAACAATAAAGTATGGAATTGAAATTTGGACAGTGGCAGCAAATGAAGAACCCTAAATTAACAGAACCCTAACTGTTTATGAAATTGAAATTAGAATTTTACAAACTAAAATTAAACCTAATTGGTAACTTGGCTAGTCCAAGAACAGTTTTCTTCAACACCCCAGCGCTCAATTTATAGTTCTACACATTTTTCCCCAAACTCCCCCCCCCCCAAAACAGTTGAGGCTAGGGTTAGGGATTACTCACCCAATTTGACACAACCACTCCAGTTTGATGTCGACCCATGCTTCTATTTGTCCTCCTCTACCTCTCCATGCCTTCAATTTCTCTCTAGCACACGTTAATCCATCAACCCATAACCTAGGGTTTAGGTTAGGTAATAAGTTGATGGGATAAAGGGCTAGAAGGATGGGGGAAGCTATCAATCGCGTGTAGGATGATAGGGTGGCAGTGTGTGAGCTCGAGGTGGTTGTGGCAGGGCGTTTGGTGGCGCGGCAGTGGAAGTAGAAGGTGGAGGTGATGGTGGCGGAATGGGTGTTTCTGCAGAGGAATGGGGGAGAAGAAGTCGATGGGAATGATGGAGGGTATGTTTGGTTAAGGTATAGGCATTAGGTACTAGAGTGTTGGTCGGGTGTAGGGGATTTAGATGTTGGCGAATCTGAGTCACTGGATGCGAAGCTATATGTGAATCGGATGGCTACCCCTGAAGAGTCTGGTAGCGACCGTCGGATGTCTTGATACAACGAAGTTAACGACGAAGATCGAGGTTAGGTGCTGTAGTGTTTAGCGGAAGTATCGCTATTTGATGCGCAGGCAAAGAAGCGACCGTAGGATCTAAATGTGATCTAATCTGAAGGCTTGGAATTTAGGTACTATGGTGTTTTGCAGAGACTTCAGATTTTGATGCTCTACGAAGGATCGGCCATTGGATGATGAGATGGATCCGATCTAACGGTTGATAATGGAAGCGGGTATGGATATAGAAAATGGGTTTGGGTAAGGGTTTTGGGCCTTGGGTATGCCAAGCCCATATCTTCTTCAAGAACAATTCTTCCTTCTTGAGCCCATTCCTAGCTTTTTGGACGTGCGCTCCATTCTTTGCGGCTTCCTTGCGTAATTTCTTCCGGCTTTTCACCACTCTTCAGCTCTTTTCCGCTCCGCAAGTTATCCAGACTTTATTTATTACCTAAAAATGCAAAATTAAGTAAGAAAAATATTTATTCTTGAAAACAATGAAAATACAGAATATGGGATAAAATGTAGAATTACTGCACAAAAGATGAGTTAAATGCCAACAAAAAGGGATAAATATATACAATATTTGGCACTCATCACTCAACTTGTTGCTAGGTTTCCCTCTATCGATATGTACCTTGTATTTGATTATTTTGTTAATAATAATAATAAAAAAATTATAATAATAATAATAATAATTGGTGATTATTTTCGAAATAATAATTATTGGGTTTTGTTTTAAGAGCAGGTTTTGCTTTGTGGGATAAAGCGCGGACTTCTTAATATAGGGTGTTACTTTTGTATGCATTTATATCTTATATCTTGTTCTAATGGTCAAAATTCCTAAAATCCCAATTACAAAGTAGAGTCCAATCTTCGTATTGGACGGGTTAAGTGCCTCACACCTTCCTACCCCGTATTTTGATTCCCGGACTACTTCTCTGTTTTGGACCAGTGTTTTTTTTGGTCCCAACTCCCTAAGTTGGGTGGCGACTTCTTATTTAATGATTTTCCACGTGATTCCCATTTTGGATATTTAGAGATCCTAACCGATTTCGACGGTATCTATAGAGGGGACTTCACTGGGGATTTTTGGAATCTAACTCGAAAAATAATTGGGATTTTAGGGTTTTGATTTTACACTACTCGGTATTTTCACACACACACGTGCATGCACCCATTTGCACATTTGCATTCCATTTCGCATCGTCAGACGTCCGATTCTTAGGAAAACAAGTGGCTACTAAGCTGAACCCGTGCCTTGGGTCTTACGGGAGTTACCATCTGAACCACCACAAGCCTTTGCCTAGCACCAAAGAAGACTAGTCTAACTACGTCCGAGGTATATTTTGCTAAGGTAACCCAAGCTTACTCGAGAATTAGTTGAACCTGCATGCACGTGCATTAATGGTAAATTGCATTCGTTGTTGCACAAAATTCGAAGCATAAGCACACTTGTGTTACCATATATTTTGTTTGTTTCCTTGAAAACAGTAACATGAACATAGAATCTGAAATGGCTGGAAATACTGGGGCAGTATCCTGGTTGCGCGAACAATTCCAAAAGATGTTGGATGCCAAGTTTACAGAATTGGAAGCCGAGACCAAGAAATTTACTCTCGAGGCCATTGCCGAGTCCACGGGAAAACATGATGGATCTGAAATGGAGGATGGTAAAATTAACCATAAAAAAAAGAGGTTAAAGAGAATAATTTTGAAGAGGTTAAAAATGAAAATTTGATAAAATGGCAAAGATTACAACAAAAGAAAGACAGCTAGCACAAAGGCTCAAAAAGATCGAGAGGACTCTACAGAAAATGGATGGGGATACAGTAGATGTTCATGGTCTATATCCTTATCCCGATATTCGTTTCCCTCCTAGATTCAAATTTCCGGATATGGACAGATATGATGGAACTGGGTTCCGGAAAACCCATATTCGCATGTATGTTGGGTACTTGAAACTGTTAGGTATTAACGATGGGTTATTAGTCCAATTGTTCCAAAGAATTTTGACCGGGATGTCCTTAAAGTGGCTGATGAAGACAGACCCAAGTCTAGTTTTGACATGGAAGGATATGGTCGATATGTTTGTGAGACGATTTATGTTGGTCCCTGAAATTCAGTTTACTCGGAAACATTTAGAGGCGGTCAAACAAGGACCCACTGAGTCATTTACAAAGTTCTTTCCACGATGGAGGACCAAGGCATTACAGATCGATGAGATATTAACCGAAGAAGAGATGGTAGATATTATAATGAACTGTTTGAACCATGAAAATTGGAACCGAATGATATCATCTTACCATCCAACATTACACTCTTTATGGAAGGCGGGTTCACAGATTCAAAATGCATTGAACACGGGCAGAATGATAAGGTTGACCAATCCGGAGAACTCTAATAGGAATAATAATGGAGGGACCACATTTATGGAATAAAATCAAGTGAATACCATGACAGTTGCGTCAGTAATTGCAGTACCCGGAGGACCACACTAGGGGCAGAGCCAGAACTTGAATCAGGGAAGATATGGACGTCCTCAGAGGAATTTTGCAGAGGCAAAGCACCCATTACCCTACATGAAAGAGAACCCAAGGTCAATTTTGTCTTGGAAGAAAACCATACAAATTTAGCCGACTCAATCTACAAGAAAGAAACTACTGTGAATTGGCCCGTCCACATTAATGAGCTCTTCGGGGATCAGGTACAAACTGTGAATTCATTTAATTCAACTAATCGTCCTGTTTTTCTATCTGAATTAATGGAAGATTATTATGGAGTTGAGCAACCAAGGAACGTGCCAAATTCCAACCATTTCCCAGCAGAGACTGTGCATATCTCTGACCTTCTACCAAAGCGGGCGACACCCATCAGGCATGTTCATATTTCAGAGATCTTGTCTTATCCCGTTCAACAACCCGCGAGTCCAATCTACCTCTCAGATATCTTGCCTGGTCCAGTGCATGCAACGAATCAATCTTCGTCTAGGTGGGTGGATCCATTTACAACTGAGGGTGGTAATGAAGTTCCAATCAAACAAGAAGCAAAACAATTTACAAGCCACCTCATCTTAGGGATAAAAATACAATGCCTCTTATACAACCATCACCCAGGTTGAAGTCTACAAGACAAGAGGATGAACAAAAAGTGGTAAGAACAATCGAGACTGAGTCAGGTAAGTCTCTAACTCATTCTGTTGAATCAATCAGACCGGTTAAGGGTCTTGAATCACCTGAATTTGTAAATAAGTCTTCTTTTATTTTCAATTTTCAAAATATTTCAAAAAATCCAAAAAAGTTTAAAAAACTAAAAAACCAAAAAGATTTTGTTTGTAGGAAAAATGTTTTGGAGAACAATATACTTGGTATAAAATAAAGTGTTTGAGAACACTGACAAGCCGTGGGGACTATGGAACCACCAAAAAGAAAAACCTGAACTGGCTAAAGAAGTAAAGTTTGTCAATCAGAGCAAGGAAGGTCAACCTTTTTGGGCACCTCAGAGAAAGAAGATGGATACGACCAGAATATAGATACAATGCAAAAATGTGCCAAAACAGAAGACAGAAGTAGTGAATTTAGTATAAGAGAAACCCTTGCAGCTAAGACCACAATTGATGTTGAAAACCCATGTCAAGAAAGAAGAAAGATTCAAAACACATGAAGATGAGATTTTTCCACCAAATAAAGACAAGACGACGAATCCTCTACCTAAGGAAACAGTTTCTTACAAGGACGTGTTATTAAATGATGGAGCAACTAATCAGAAGGAAAAGAATGATTTTCCCAGCAGAAGGTTCAAGGAAGCAATTTATCAGAAGGAAGTGAATGATTTTCCCAGCAGAAGGTTCAAGAAAGCAATTAATTACAAGGCTATAAATCATTTTCCCAGCATGAGATTCAAGAAAGCTACTAATCAGAAGACAATGAATGATTTCCCGAGTATAAGGCTGAAGAATGCAGTTAATCAGAAGGTAATGAATGATTTTTCAGATATAGGGTTCATGAAGATGAAGCAAACAGAATTTCTAGAAGATCCGAGAATCATACAGAATAGAAGAATTGTTCAACCATTTGATCGGGGTAGCCAACATGATCCAGGCCCAACAAGTGTCACTCGACCCAAGAAATACCATACCTAGGTAAGTGCTCAAATCTATCGAAGGGCGGCGAACGCTCATAAAACTTAAAGGAAATTTTTTTTAGAAGTCCAATCTCTCTCTCTCTAAGCGTCAGGTAGGAAATAACTAGGGGCAGAGTCGTCATCATGTTTGGCCCCTTTAGTCAGTCAAGAAAAAAAAAAGAATAGGGCCGAGTCATCACCATGTTTGGCCTCTTCAATCAGTAAAAAAAAAATAAAAAAAATCAAGAATTATTATATTCAGTTTTATAGCGTCAAAAAAAGGGGGGCAAAGTCGTCATTATGTTAGACCCTTCACGCAAAAAAATAATAAAAATAATAATATTAATTAGGGTACCACCATCATCATACTGGGCCCATGAATAAGTTTCAGTCTTTTATTACAGTGTTTAATTTAGAGAGAGATATGTTAGTCCACTTGTATGTCATCATTAGTCCTGTATATCATCTCCTAAAGTTCTATGAGCACCGGACGTCCAAACGGATAGATTTTCTAAAAAAAAAAAAAAAGAAAAAAA
>NC_039358.1:180537876-180709878 GCF_003573695.1 Papaver somniferum
ATAAAAAAAAAAAAAAAGGAAAAAACAAATGAAAAAAAAAATGAGAAGAAAAAATGAGAAATTGAAAAGAAATGGTTATTAAACAGCCACTTGGGAAAATTGAATAACACTTAAAAAAAAGATGGAGGAATAGAAGAGTCGCGAAGAAAATTGAAGAGTTGAAGCATCAAGGTCATCCCTGGAAGCAACAATCGTGAATCATTTTTACAGTTTGAATCTAATAGGTGAAGTTAATTATAGCTGGGAGGATTGACAAATTTGAAAATTTGGATGGGGACGGTAATATTTTTGGTGGCATCTATCAGACACGTGGCAGGTAAGGATTCATGAACCTTTGTATGTATTGAGTATTTTGTTTTGAAAACTATTTTCTGGGATTTGTTTCTTAATAAGAAATAATAATAATAATAAAGGAATTACCTAGCATTATTAAATAAGAAAATAAAATAAAATCAAAATTTAGTATTTATTAGGAACATGTGCTACTAATTGCTCTTTTGCAAGTCATCAATTACAGGATTTCCCCAGACTTTGGACGCAAAAGCTCAAAGAGGAAGTGAAAGTGTACTTTCTCCATAAGGATTGTGGCAATCAAGAATTCATGGGGAAATTTGTGTATCCTAAGCTTCTAATGGACCGTAGAAAGGACCAGAAATGATGAAAGTAATTTGAGAGAAGTCGTAAAGACTGAAGCACCTTACTCAATGCGATAGAAGCGATGACGTAGCATGTTGTTAGGAGGATCAATGTAATCAAATAAAGAGCCTCTTGTTTTCACAATAGATGGTAATGGCACAAAGTACCGTTTCGTCGTGATCTCTATCGTGAGGATGTGTACTTGTGCAAAATCAAAATACTTAGAAATGATTCGGATGAACTTACAATGTCTTCCCGGATAATTTAAAAGTGAGGATTCCGACAATATTTATTCATGTCAATGTGCGAAATTGGTGTGTATGTCTTTGGTATTCAGTTGATGCAAACCTCTGCCAAAGAGGGACAACTGTAGACACCCCAATTTTGTATAAGCTCGCCGCAAAATCGTACCCGAAGTGGTCTTGGTGTTAAGGTCCAAATGGGTGCAAATTAGGGACGTGACTACCACCTTATAATTAACTAGCCCCTAGAAAAGCAACACGTACAGACTTGTTTCACCAAGTCCCAAAATGTGAGCTAGTCTCATAATCCGCTAGTTAGATAACCACCCTAGCCCACTTAGTATTTGGGGCCATGCATACGGTGATCAGACTTTAGGGTCGTTTCATAAATCCATTCATTAGAGCGTCCACAATGGTACGAGTATAACCAAAGACCAAAGACTAAAAAAACAGATCAAATTTGGGTTTAATCCGTCATGTGGCGTAGTGGGAAAAGAATAAATTTGATCGGGCGTTAGTATAATGTTCGCCTGAACGTCAAGCGTTAATAAAGCTTATGCCTGGCATGGGGCGTTTATATAGATTACGCCTGGCATGGGGCGCTTATATAGATTACGCCTGGTCAGTGAGATTCAAAAAAAAAAGAAAAAAGAAAGAAAAAAATGGGGCGGAGGTATAAAGCCCGCCCCAAGCAAATCTTATTCAAAATTTATATAAACAGGCGTTAAGTATATGAACGCCCCTGCATCAGGCGAATTTTATATAAACGCCTCAAATCAGGCGTAATCTATATAAACGTCCCAAATCAGGCGTAATCTATATAAACGCCCCATGCCAGGCGTAATCTATACAAACGCCCCATGCCAGGTGTAAGCTTTATCTACGTCCGTTACAGGCGAATTCTTTACCAACGCCCCTGCATCAGGTGTTAACTTTACGAACGCGCGATGAGTGGCGGACATTATATCAACGCCCGTTGTGTAGGATCAGATTATATCAACGCCCGACTATATTTGGGTTTGGTCTTGGTCGTCGACCAAATTTGGTCTGGGTTTTAGTCTTTGATCAAATTTTGATCGATAGTCCGTCCCACTACGCCTGTCCACTGGATCAAATATTTGGGTTTAGTCGTCCACTGCAGTTGCTGTTAGGAGTCCAAAAGTCCACTGTGCTCCCCATAACCCATGTCCACATTTCTCTAAATGCATCGACCCCTAAAAATGTCGACACCTTTTCTGGCTTTGTTCACAAGTCTTACATTTAACAAAACTCTTATTAGGATTTTTTTCTATCTTTTGGTCTCGGTGATAATATTAATAATATGGGTATAGTATTTTTTTTAAATGGGAAATGATATTTAGGTTTTTAATTTGAATCGTTGGATCTATATCATTTAATTTAATAATTATGGTTAATGGAGAAAGAATATAAATAGAGAGCTAGTTTTGGAGTTTAAGAAGGGAATTTTAGAGCATCTCCAATAGAGGGTAAATTTATTTATTTTTAGTGACACATAAGATTTTAGACCCCCGTTTGGTATAAATTCATCTCCAACAGTAGGGTCCTACAAGTTAGGAGCGACCAATTATTAAATATGAAGGTGTTCAAGAAAGTGTTATCTACACCTCCGTTTGCGCCTCCACGTCATGTTTTTGATTAATTTTCTTTTAATTCTAAGGGTTAAAATTATCTCTGTTGGAAATGGTATTTTAGATACGAGGTCCTATATTTACTCTATGTGTAGACCCCATAAATAGAAGGACTAAATTAAAAATGCACATAGGATTGGTGATATTGGAGATGCTCTTCAGAGGGGACTAAATTGGTGATATTTTGGATACGGTTTTGCGGAGATCGTTGTTGGTTCTTTTTTAGTTTAGTCTAAGTTACATTGAAGCATTCCAACAGCGGAACAGGTTCGGCTAAACATTATTTATTTTTTAATTTTATTGATGTGATTCTATGCAGACAACCGTGTACGAGATATTGAATGCTTGAATGACAAATAAAAATTGATTATATCTTGTCTTTACTGCAAGCTCTTGGTGTTGATTGAGTTCATAAACTGGATTAATTTAGTCCACTCCTATCATATGGAGTTGTAACTTTCTTAGTTCGTAGTATTATTGTAAGTTCGGCTATATATATAATTGACGTGTTAGATTGCCATTCAAAGAGACAAAACTGCTAGTGCATCTTACTGGTAGTATCCGTAATCCAAGTTAGGATCTTCCTATGTAGCATATAACACATTGATGTCTTGATCTATGGTAGGTGAGATTAGAGTAATAATAATAATTGATAATTTTTATAGAGTAATAATAATTCTGGTTTGTTTTGATCATTTCCCAATAATAATAATAACTGGTGATTATTTTCGATATAATAATTATTGGATTTTGTTTTAAGAGCAGGTTTTGCTTTGTGGGATAAAGCGCGGACTTCTTAATATAGGGTGCTATTTTTGTATGCATTTATATCTTATATCTTGTTTTAAGGGTCAAAATTCCTAAAATCCCAATTACAAAGTAGAGGTTCATCTCTGTATTGGACGGGTTAGGTGCCTCACATCTTCTTAGCCCGTATTTTGATTCCCGAATTATTTTTCTGTTTTGGACCAGTGTTTCTTTTGGGTCCCAACTCCCTAAGTTGGGTGGCGACTTCTTAATAATGATTTTTCACGTGATTCCAATTCTGGATATTTAGAGATACTAACTGATTTCGACGGTATCTACACTATGCCACTGGTAGGCGCCACTCTGCCACTGGGAGGCGCCAACAAGATGTGGCCATAATCAACGACCACCCTCTTCCATAAATTACAATCTCGGTCGTCCAAGTTCGCCAGCCGAATTGACCGCCTTAGATTAAATCTTAGGTGATCAACCAAGACTAACTTAATAGCATCACACGCTATTAATTGCGGCAAGTCTCATGACTTAGCTCGCCACACATGATCACCCGCGACCTAGTTTGCGCGATTGGTCAGAATAACTAGGTCTTGCACACAAGACCCACTTAGCAATCTGCTGCACATTTTCCACGAAAATACTCGAGACATCAAACATGTCACAAATTGGGGGATATTCATCAGGGTATTGGTCTGGCGGTTTACAGCATGCGGCGTGCAACACGCCCATTACGAGAAAGTGTCAGGAAACGGCGGACGGTTAATGAGCAGTAAGTGAGTAGTGTGTGTAAAGCTGACCAGTCTTCCCTCGTGATGGAAACATGATGGTCACCACTTTTTACACAACTCCACTTCTACACTACTTAACTGTCTCAACTTCCTACGAGATCAAGTGCTCAATCATGACTTGTATAAATAGGTTTTCGACTTATTTCGACAAAGGATAAGTGTTATCAACACAAGTATCCAGAAAATACCAAGAACTGATAGCTTACACTCCGCAAGCCAGTTCCATATTCTGATACAAGTCATAAAACAGCCACACCTTCAAAATTCAATATGTTTGATCTCAACACCTTCTTCGCTTCCCTCCATAAGATCAACCCTTCTCCTTCACTTTGTGACCGAAGCAAGTCTGGAACGACCATTTCTTGGTTTATGCCAGAATTGTACAGATTGATATCTCGAATCTAAAGTACTCCCGTGCAGTGCATTCGTTTAAGGTTTAGATTCATTTCTCAGCGGCACACACAAATTTACCATTTCCAGCAGGATCAGTTTTTACCCCAAAACACCAGTATTCGAAAGCGAGCTTCACAAGACTCTCAATTAAGTCCAGGAAAATAAACATCAGTTTTTGATCTCTTTAAATAATTATATAAGGTCTATTTTGAATAAAAATATCTATTAATGAATAAAATTATTATTTTATAATTTTTCTTGTAAAAGTTTTTCGATTACATAGCCTGTGCTTGAATGCTTTATATTATTGCTATGTGTTTATGAGATGTTTGATTTCATTTTTCATAATCTTAATATTCGATCTCATATTTTGAATGAACCATTATGGTTTGGGTGGCTTTTTGATTTAGAAGGATTGAGTTCTAGCCCATGTTGGTAGGCAAAGGATCATAAGGGGTTCTGATTGAAACTCATGTGCGAAAAAGTCACAATATGCTGAATCATTTTTGGTTTAGTGAAAAGACGAGGGTACCCAAATATACCTCAATATAAAACTTTTCCACCTATAAGTCCTTTCTCTAAAAGTGATTGTCTATGGACTGAGTCGAGAAAATACAACTAATCGGTTCACACTTCGTGTGATCGTCTATGGATACGAGATCGAGACAATACGACAACAAGATAACTTGTGTGATTGACTATGGATACAAGATCTATACAATACAACAACGAAGTATGTTTACTTGATAAAAGGTTCGGACTTAACGAAACACAATAGGATTGCTATCAAGTAAATAGGAATTAACGTTTGTGTATTTTTTACTTCTAATTATAATAAGACAATTATAATTGCGGAAATATAAAAGTAAAAGACACATCAAGATTTTTTTACGAGGAAATTGCAAATGCAGAAAAACCCCGAGACCTTATCCAGAATTGAATACTCTCAGGATTAAGACGCTATACAAAATCTAAACCAACTTCGTATAGTTGAGACTAAGCAACTAAACCTATAGTTCACCTAGTTCCTTCTGTATCCCTGTGCCTCCAACTAGCAATAAGTCACGCACTTGGAATAATTCCTTTGGTTCGTATTCCGAACAGTAAAGGAACAACAAATCTGTTCGGTAACAACGTGATATGAGTTTGACAAAAGGATCTTCCGTTTATTCCAATAAACTCCTTTGTCAGGTCCTTAGATCTATCTTTTCAACAACTACCGAAGTAATTGTTAAGATTATGCAATCAATATTTTGAATCACAAAGAATTGTATTGATGCCGATCTACTCAACTAATCAATCAAATCAATCACAAAGATAAACCGATTATAGTTGGATCCTTTTCCAGCCGAAACAAGTATTGTGCACACCAAAGATTATGAACCCAAATCAGATATCTTCTTCGTCTTCAAATCTTCCTAGATCTTCAATAAACACCTGCACACAATCAACTTGAATCTCTTGTGATCAGTCACACTCAGAACGGAGTCTGTTAGCAATGAATTATCACAAGACGTCTTTAGATCTACAAACACTCTAAAGATCCCCGTCGAAACTTCGATCTAGTTTGAGTGAATCTTATATCAGAAGAGAAGATTCTCAAGCATAAAAAAACAGGGTGCAATCAAAGTTCAACTACCATTAGTCAATCAAATCAATCGAAAACTAATAATAAACTGCAATTATCTAGTTTCCCACCAACGGTACTAATAGAGCTTCTCAATCCCAAAGAAGTCTTTAAACCGAGCGCCCGCAAGAGATTTCGCCTAATTGGGGTACTTTCCTCTCCGAATAGGCGGCTCCACCAGTAACAACACAACTAGGTAGTTTTGCTGGCTCTGAGGATTAGTTTGATTGAAATGCAAACTTCAATATTTATAGATCAAGGAAGTTTGGACACCAAGGAATTTCCAAAACCGAATATTCTCAAAGATATGCAATAAAGACAAAATCGGTTTTCATAATTCCTGGAAATGCTCTGTCCAATTAGTGACCGAAATCTCAGTAGAAAATCTCCAACTAGTAAATGCACATTACTAATTTTTATTTTCTAAAGATATGAAATTTAATTACTGGAAATTAATAGCATATAAAAACTAAAAACCTTAATTAAAAGATTCTCAATTTATTTCGATCCGGGATTCTCCTTTAGCTATTAAGGAATATCTTTGAACAATAAAAGATAAGAGTTACTGCACATGTTCAAAGTATGTCGACATATTTACTTTGTAAATCCTTTTTCATATTTACAATCTTGGAACCGATTTTCCACACTTCCAAACACATTTAGAATTGGTTCATCTGACTTCCAAGAACTATGTGATTGATTATCCTATCAAATCACCATTAATGGGTTTCACGGTTCTACCTCAACATAAAGTTTCGGTTCTACCTCCAAGTGGGTACTAGGATCGGTTACACTAGTTACCATAAAATGGCTAACTAAGTACTAGGATTGGTTACCACTTCTTATGGTAAAACTTGTGATCGGTTGACCAAGTTATAGGATCGGTTACACCAACTTACTAAAACTTGTTAAACCTCTTACAAGGATCGATTACTAAAATTTGTGATCGGTTGACCAAGTTATAGGATCGGTTACACCAACTTATTAAAACTTGTTAAACCTCTTACAAGGATCGATTACACTCTCTCTTGTGATCGGTCACACCTCTTACTAGGATCGGTTACCCAATGGATAGTATTTAGTCAAACCAAATTAAAGATATTGATCTTACCATCTTAGATGATTACTTAAGATCGGTTTCACTAATAAAAGTCATACCAATACAAAAGTCAGGCCTTGTGAATAGTTTTACCAAGATACATAAATAAGTTATGAGCGGTTATACTAAACACATATATTGGTAATTCAAAAGATTTGCAATGAATAAGAATACCAATAAGCCTAGTGATTTCCCTTTCGATTCACAAAACAAGTTTATGAATTTACTTCCTTTAAACGAATGTAAAACATTGTTTCCTAAGACGAAATCTTCACCCATATCCATACATAATCACAATAGCATTCATACGATTATGTCGATGTCATATATACGAAGTTCAAAATATAAGCGCTATACTTCGTATTGTATTCTTTAATACTACGTCTAACTAGAGTATAATCATTCACAGCTTCGCAGTTATGTTTTCAATATGCACGACTTGAAAGATACGTTAGGGAATGAAACAGTTCAAGTCAAATATTACTAACCTCAAGTGGAAGGATGATGTCGTCGTTGTAGCTCCTTACTTTTTCACATTCTTCAAGTCTTCATGTAATAAATGTAATGTCTCATATCCTAATACTTTCAAGTTAACCTATACGAAGTTGAATCTAGTAAATAGTCAAGCGACTCTTTAAATGAGTTTTGATTCACTAAAATATGACAACCAAACTTGACATACCAACGCTTGGTGGGTTCAACCGAGATATGCTCTAACAATCTCCCCCTTTGTCAATTTTAGTGACAAAACTCTTAAATCATATGGATAAACAAATTACAAGAATTCATTATATATACGCTTGATTCCAAAATTCAACAACACAATAACCCGTATACATTCAATCCTTTAAATGCCGTTGTTGACATTATAATAACAAAGCTAATATTCCCCCTAAAGGTAAGATAGGTAGATTTTCAATCCGCACATCTTTGTTATTCCCTTTGTAGTTAAGATAACCACAAGTATCAATATGATATGTTACTCCCCCTTAGTCTATGCTTTACTCTTTCGTTAGATATAACTTTTGAAGCACCATTGTTCTTTCCTTAGTGATACCAAATCACTTGTTTACTCCATATATTTCTCCCCCTTTTTGTCACAAAATGACAAAGGTACGAGCAAATAAAAGACAAACCGAAAGGATCTTACAAATCTTACAAAGAGACTTGCAAAACCTATAAGAGTTAAGCACGAGGGTTCCACACACCATTTTTGATAAACAATATCAAAACCGAAACTACAAAGTAATTTTTTTTTGATATGTTACCAAGAAAACAATTTCCTGAAGCAATTTTCCCTAATAGTTTAGCAAACCAAAAATCGACTAAGCACCTTAGTTCCTTTGCTAAACCGATTATACAAATACAATCGCTTGTTCGATAAGACCAAAACAAAGATCACAATTAACTCTAGTTTTCTCATCAGGTTCTAGTTATTCTCATCAATAACTTAGACCTTTCACTTTTAAGATAAGTACTAGGTTATTTAACTAGCATTTCTTGTTAAGGCATTCGATTAGACTTGAATAACCGAAACCTTCACTTTGGTAAGTCTAACTAAGATCAGAATTAACTTAGTTTCTCTTATTCGGAATCGAATTGAACTAAACAATTCATCCCGAAACCCTTTTTCTTTTCTTTAAGCTATAAACAATTCATACAAACCAAATAAATCAACTTGCATAATTATCTACCTCAACCGGAAGCAATTGAAACAACATAGACATTAAAGTACCACAATTGCACCGAAATTTCGTAAGCCTAAACAATTGATACCAAATAATAAAGCAAGATAACAACCGGAAACAACTGAATCATACACATCCATACACAAACAATGGAATAAAACATCAATTGTACCGAAATTTTGTTAAGCAAAAGCAATAAATATATGCAATAAAATCAGGTTTTCTTAAACAGGAAAACGATTAACTAACAAATTCGTTACCTCAAATTCCGCATCCTCTTCTCCTTTTCTTCATAACTTTTCGGGGAGAATATCATCATGTTGTCATCCTTTCGCAAGACAAAAGAACAACAACAACCAACCTTTACCAGAGAAAGGTTGAAAACCGGTTTTAACTATTGCAATGCAAAAGTTGAAACCACGAAACATATATGCTTTTATGTTAAACCAAACGATCCAACATATTGTGACTTTTTCACATATTGTTTCAAACAGAACCCCTCATGATCCTTTGTAAAGCCTACCAACATGGGCTAGAACTCAATCCCGCCAAATCAAAAAGTCACCCATACCGTTAGGGTTCACACTTATGAGATCGAATATTAAGGTCATGAAAACCGAAATCAAACATCCCATAAACATACATAGCAATAATATAAAGCATTCAAGCACAGGCTATGTAATCAAAAACTATCACAAGAAAAATTATAAAATAATAATTTTATTCATGAAATAATAGATAGTTTTATTCAAAATAGACCCTTATACAATTATTGAAAGAAATCAAAAACTGATGTCTATTTTTCTGGGATTAAGTATTACAACATATAAATTAATCTCTAGTGGTGCTCTTGTTGTTCACCGAGGTTTCTTCAGTGTTCAAACTCTTGAAGCATGTCTCAAGAGACTTGTCTGCAACCACTTCTTGTTTCTCAAGTTTTTCAACCTGAACCTTCATATCAGCAAGATCAACTTTTGTCTCCTCAAGTTTATCTTTGAGCCAATCTTGATTTCGAACCATCATTACGAGGTTGGTTCTTAGTTCTTCAAAACCTTGGATGTAGTCAATCATACTATCAGAACGAATCCACTTGGTTTTGGTTGGATCTTGTAAATTGTAAGCCAAGAGACATGACTCATATTGTGATCCAACTGAACTATCAGAATCATAATCAAACATGATTTTTGATATGTTTTTATTCTTCCTTTCTGTATTGATTCCTTGACAATCCTTAACCTTTTGAGCTTCCTCCTTATTAGACTTTGAGACACTGTGAGTTACTGGAGGCACGCTCGGTTATTTAAATATGGATTAATCAGGGTTTCAGAATACAAGCAAGAGATAGTTTCTCTTTAAGAAGAGACAACTTTTGGACCGAAAATATCAGGAAATTCCGAAACTATAAAAGAATATATTCTATTTCCTTTGTCCGAACTTCTCATGTTGGAAGGTTTATTAAAATTCGAAAATTCTAAATAAAACCTATTTTTGGAAGATCATGTTAAACATGAACAATTTTTAGACAGACATGAATTCGCATTCATCCATAAAATGTCACATATTTTTCTGATAAACAAACATAAAGAAAATTGTGCTCTCGTTTTATTGTGCTTTTATCATCCGTAATTAAGAGCACAGAGGAGGATGAGAGTGCACAATTTCGATACAACTAAGTTGTATCGGAGTAAGATCTTTCTATCTTACAGTGAGTATCAGAAACATAGTTCATGTTTCTCTTTGGGAATTTCTGCCCCAAATATTTTCTCCCAGGACAATGATCTTTTCTAGCTCTAGAGATATGACCGTGTGGAGAAGATGTACTGATGTGAGAATTTTCAGGGATAGATAAATCTCTCTAAATTCTATCAATGAGATTTTCATAAGATTTTCTCATTCTAAGGATTTCCTTATGATGCACATCAGCATGATTATCTGAAACAATTATCGGAAATTCCTGATTGTTTCTTTTGACAGAAATTTTCTCTTTCCCTTTCTTCTGGAGTTGTTCTTCATCAAAACAAGAATTTTTTCTATATGGGTGAGGAGAAACCTTTTTCCATAAGCGATTATCAACTCTTTCCTCTTATTCTTTTGAGTTGATCTTATCGGGTAATGGTATATTCTGTCTTTCTACCGAGGAATGGTCTTTCAGTTTTTTAAGACAAGAAACTTCTTTCAATATTTTTACCACTATATTTTGAAGAAGTATAAATTTCCTGTCAAGTGACTGAAAGTTGTATTCCTTAAGATCACGTTCACGGAATCGGTTCAAAGTTTCCTTTAGACAAGATTTCGTCTGATCATCAGTAGATATAGAAGATGGTTTCTCATCCTCTTCTGACTTGATGTAGTTAGGAAAACTACCATCATCTTGATCTGTTTCAGATGTGACTAAATCGGTTTATCATAGTCTGTAAAATTCGAGCAAGGACTTTTAGTTTCCTCAATATCAGAAGAAATCACAACAGCATCATTAGTCAGAGTCATAGGACGCGTCTCTTTATCTTGAGTAAGAAATTTACCAAGAGATTCTAATTTGACAGTGATATCCATATTCTCTTTGGCTAGAATATTCAGTTGAACGTCTTTATCTATGATCTCATTCTTAAGAAGATTTGTCTCTGTCTTTAATATCAGCACTTTTGTAGACAGAGATTTTATAAGCTTTAGGAGTTTTACCAACTCTTTATCAGCATCTTCTTTTTCATCAGATAACGACACAAATGTTTTTGCAACTCCTGGATCATGAGTTAATGAAGTGGTGACATCTTTAACTTTTGAGTATTCATACTCTTGCATAACGTTAACTGAATCAGACATAGATTCAATTTCTTATAGGTTGGATCGCACCAAACACATATTGTTAGATCTTTTCGTGCTTGCTTGCTCTGATACCAATTGAAAAGACGAGGGTACCCAAATATTCCTCAATCTAAAACTTTTCCACCTATAAGTCCTTTCTCCAAAAGTGATTGTCTATGGATTGAGTCGAAACAATACAACTAATCGGTTCACACTTCGTGTGATCATCTATGGATACGAGATCGAGACAATACGACAACAAGATAATTTGTGTTATTGACTACGGATACAAGATCGAGACTATACAACAACGAAGTACGTTTACTTGATAAAAGGTTCGGACTTAACCAAACACAATAGGATTGCTATCAAGTAAATAGGAATTAACGTTTGTGTATTTTACTTCTAATTATAATAAAACAATTATAATTACGGAAATAGAAAAGTAAAAGACACAGCAAGATTTTGTTAACGAGAAAACCGAAAATGTAGAAAAACCCCGGGACCTTGTCCAGAATTGAATACTCTCAGGATTAAGCCGATATACAAAATTTAAACCAACTTCATATAGTTGAGACCAAGCAACTAAACCTATAGTTCACCTAGTTCCGTCTTTATCCCTGCGCCTCCAACTTGCAATAAGTCACGCACTTGGAACAATTCCTTTGGTTCATATTCCAAACAATAAAGGAACAACAAATCTGTTCAGTAACAACTCTTTTCAAACAACGTGATATGAGTTTGACAAAAGGCTCTTCCGTTTATCCCAATAAAATCCTTTGTCAGGTCCTTAGATCTATCTTTTCAACAACTACCAAAGTAATTGTTAAAATTATGCAATTAATACTTTTAATCACAAAGAATTGTATTGAGGCCGATCTGCTCAACTAATCAATCAAATCTATCACAAAGATAAACCGATTATAGTTGGATCCGTTTCCAGCCGAAAAAAGTATTGTGTACACCAAAGATTATGAACCCAAATCAGAAATCTTCTTCTTCTTCAAATCTTCCTAGATCTTCAATAAACACCTGCACACAATCAACTTGAATCTCTTTTGATCATCACACACATAATGGAGTCTGTTAACAATGGATTATCACAAGACGTCTTTAGATCTACAAACAGTCTAAAGATCCCCGTCGAAACTTCGATCTAGTTTGAGTGAATCTTATATCAAAAGAGAATATTCTCAAGCATAAACAAACTAGGTGTAATCAAAGTTCAACGACCGTTAGTCAATCAAATCAATCGAAAACTAATAATAAATTGCAATTATCTAGTTTCCCACCAACGGTACTAATAGAGCTTCTCAATACCAAAGAAGTCTTTAAACCGAGCGACCATAAGAGATTTCGCCTAATTAGGATACTTTCCTCTCCGAATAGGCGGCTCCATCAGTAACAACACAACTATGTAGTTTTGCTGGCTCTGAGGATTAGTTAAAAAAATGCTTGAAATGCAAACTTCAATATATATAGACCAAGGAAGTTTTGACACCAAGGAATTTCCAAAACCGAATATTCTCAAAGATATGCAATAAAGCCAAAATCGGTTATCATAATTCCTGGAAATGCTTTGTCCAATTAATGACCGAAATCTCAGTAGAAAATCTCCAACTAGTAAATGCACATTACTAATTTTTACTTTCTAAAGATATGAATTTTAATAACTGGAAATTAAAAGCATATAAAAACTAAAAACCTTAATTAAAAGATTCTCAATTTATTTCGATCTGGGATTCTCCTTTAGCTATTAAGGAATATCTTTGAACAATAAAAGATAAGAGTTACTGCTAGAGCTGGCAAACGGGCGGGCCGGGGCTGGCTTGTTACGGGTTACACGGGTTCGGGTTAATACGGGCCAAAACCCGCGGGTTGATATTCTTCACGGGTAGTCATTTCTTCAACCCGTGCCCGTAACGGGTAAAGCTTGCGGGTTCACGGGTTACCCGGCTTGTTAGATTAAAAATCAAATCAAATTTTAATTAAGTTAATTTAGGACAAATTACAAAGATCAAACACAAGTATTACAATAAACAAACACAAATCCTTCCAAATCCTTCCCTATAACACCTAACATACATCTAATCAGTCCATTTTCATAACTCCATATCCTGCTTTTCAAACTCAATCTTAACTCCATATCCTGCTTTTTGATCTTCCTGCTTTTTATAGGCCTGAGATGAACATCCCGGATCATAACTCCATATCCTGCTTTTTGATCTTCCTTAAAATAACCACTCACATGCAGAAGAACCATGTCTCTACTCTTAATAGTCTCCTCTATCCAGACTTGATGGCTGAGCACCATCACTGATGGCTGAGCACCATTAGCTGCGTAGATACATCTGTGTACCAACTCTCCCAACTTTATCCCTACATAATAAAAAAATCCTGAAGACTGTAAGAAACGGGCTTCAGGATTCACCCAAAAGAGATTAATAGATATACTTTCGACATACTTTCAAATTCAATTATAATATACAAGTTGATACATAAATTAGAGCACATGATACTCTTAGATTGCAAACAAATATAGCTAAGAGATGATTACCCTAACTAACAATAAATCAATGAACCAATACTTCTGAACTTGGTAGACGAAACATCTGAAAGAATCATGTGAGTAGTTCATATCAAATGGATTTAATAAACATTGTCCTCAAAAGATGAACAATGAGGATTGAGCAGCTGATAATTACTTCAGGTTAAAAGATGATCATTCAGAAGACACTCAGAAACAAAAATGCGTGAAAAAAATAACCTTATTCACAGATCTCCTTTCGGATAAGACTTTGATATGACCAACACTCTTCCGTCCAGCACCTGGTGTTAGTGCTTTAACCTCTATACCTCTATAATCATCTGGATGGGTCCACAGATGGCTATGTTTTGCAAAGAATGGTCCCAATGCTTCTGGTTCAACCTTATAAACCACCTTGTCTTGGACAATGCAAGCTGAGGGGTGTTTGTGGAGAAGGGTGAGTGCGGCATGGTTGTTGCACTGGTGCTCAATGTGGCGGGATGATGCACAGAGTTCTTTCTTGGGGTCAGAGTGTGTCGAGTTTGTGGAGCCCCTAACTTTCTCAAGTTATGAAATGATAAGTCAACTGAAGTTTTATCTGCATTAAATCATTCAACCAGACGACACCTAAAATCTTCACATCTTTAACTAGAGTAAGGATTTAAAAGGTACAGAACTGCATTATAACAAGTGATCTAAATATTAAAGAACTGACCGGGATGCTTTTTCCGAAACCACAGAGTCCCCAATTTTAAACCAAAATTTCACAAATTCCTTCACTGCATCAGTAAGATCTTCTCGTAGATCAATATTAGAAATAATCGATTGAAGAAGATAGTTACCAATTAGTTGTTTACCACGTTGTACCTGCAAAAAATATGAATACATGACTAGGCCAAATTTTCTGTCAAGTATCATTCTGCAGTTCATCTGTGTCGATTTCTAATCAGTGTTTGCTCATAATTCATAAAACCTGCAAGCATCAGCAATTCAACATTATTAAACCATGGTCTTTGTTAAGCTGAAATGTCCAAACATACGCTTCCAATAATACCCGTCTGAAATTTTTAAGAGTCATGGCCTGAAAGTGCCCTGGCATCAGTGGACGCTGCTTCTCCTTTACCACTCCATTGGATCTGGTGAAGCTGAAAATATTCAAACATCATATATGCATATGACCATTGATCAACTTTGAAAAGAAAAAACATCATTTAAGTTAATCTACTGCGTATTGTTACTTCAGTTAATTGAACAGCTCAATATGCTGTTAATTAAACAGCTCAAAATGCTTTTAATTGAACAGCTTAAAATGCTGCTAATTGCTACTTCAGTTAATTGAACAGCTCTTTAGTCGGTTTAAATGCTGTAGACGAAATAATTTTCAAGAGAAAGACGTAGTGAAAAAAGGACAAATGACGCACAAAGCACAGAACAACTGAGGCTTTCCACGGCCGAATTCACCGTAAGATTTATTAGGTGATCAGGTCTCAGTTCCTCTTGTTACAAGCAGGACTGTGTAAGTTCAATAAATATCGAAACACAACAATCTAGAGTCATAATCTACTGGTATTACCTTCAAAAACCGTGTTGAGTACTCTTGATTGTGATGTTATCTGAACGATCTCATGCATTCTTGGATGAAGTTAACTAGCACTAGAAAAACCCAGCAGAACCAACTCGACGCCCCAAATCTCTACTCTTAACCCACAGAGTCCCCAATTTTAAACCAAAATTTCACAAATTCCTTCACTGCATCAGTAAGATCTTCTCGTAGATCAATATTAGAAATAATCGATTGAAGAAGATAGTTAACAATTAGTTGTTTACCTCGTTGTACCTGCAAAAAATATGAATACATGACTAGGCCAAATTTTCCATAAATGGTGAAGCAAAAGATGAAGCAATTCAGGAACATCTAACATTAACTGAATAGATAAAATAAGATTGCTTACGAGATGGGGTGTTTCTTTCTTCCCTACAACCATCTGATTTTTGTTAGCATCATCAAAGTGATTACTGTACAGAAGAACAAGTAACAAGAATTACAAACTGACACACACTAAAACATTGCTCTACTAAAATAAAATTAGAACTTTTAATACACACATTGATAATTACAATACCTCCTGGATTCGAATTAATGACCAGATATGAAACATCTTGAAATTTCCCACAGAAGTATATTTCCTCAACACTACCAACAACCATACTTCGATCTATATTTCCTCAATTTCAATCTCAATCTTAACCACAGAGAAAACCCAACTTTTTTCCTTTTTAATTCACAACTTCTTCATCATCTTCTTTTTACTTAATTAACATCAGTAACACTATTATTAACACCAACGAAACCTTTCCCCTCAACTCTCGGTCTCAATCTCTCACTATCATTTCTAATTCTCCTCCAGCCGAAGAACACAGAAGAAGAGAACGAGCAGAAGAGGCAGAAGAAAAAAAGAGAATGATGTTTTAGGTTTAGCCTTTCCTTTTTATACCTTAAACGTAAGGATATGATTAGCCCTAGATAATCCGACGGTTATGATTAAATATAACTTATTATAAGCAATTTAGACGGGTTTACGGGTTGTACCCGCGGGTTCACGGGCCGGGACGGGTTAACCCGTTTACTCACAAGCCGACATTTCTCCAACCCGAACCCGGCTTGTTTTGGAACCAGCCGAGCCGGGTTCGGGTTTTCACGGGCCGGGCACGGGTTAACTCGCGGGTTTTGGCTTGTTTGCCAGCTCTAGTTACTGCACATGTTCAAAGTATGTCGACATCTTTACTTTGTAATCCTTTTTCATATTTACAATCTTGGAACCGATTTTCCACACTTCCAAACAAATTTAGAATTGGTTCATCTGACTTCCAAGAACTATGTGATTGATTATCCTATCAAATCACCATTAATGGGTTTCACGGTTCTACCTCAACATAAAGTTTCGATTCTACCTCCAAGTGGGTACTAGGACCGGTTACACTAGTTACCATAAAATGGCTAACTAAGCACTAGGATCGGTTACCACTTTTCACGGTAAAACTTGTGATCAGTTGACCAAGTTATAGGATCGGTTACACCAACTTACTAAAACTTGTTAAACCTCTTACAAGGATCGATTACACTCTCTCTTGTGATCGGTCACACCTCTTACTAGGATCGGTTACCCAATGGCTAGTATTTAGTCACACCAAATTCAAGATATCGATCTTACCATCTTAGGTGATTACTTAAGATTGGTTTCACTAATTAAAGTCATACTCAGGCCTTGTGAATAGTTTTACCAAGATACATAAATAAGTTATGAGCGGTTATACTAAACACATATATTGGTAATTCAAAAGATTTGCAATGAATAAGAATACCAATAAGCCTAGTGATTTCCCTTTCGATTCACAAAACAAGTTTATGAATTTACTTCCTTTAAACGAATGTAAAACATTGTTTCCTAAGACGAAATCTTCACCCATATCCATACATAATCACAATAGCATTCATACGATTATGTCGATGTCATATATACGAAGTTCAAAATATAAGCGCTATACTTCGTATTGTATTCTTTAATACTACGTCTAACTAGAGTATAATCATTCACAGCTTCGCAGTTATGTTTTCAATATGTACAACTTGAAAGATACGTTAGGGAATGAAACAGTTCAAGTCAAATATTACTGACCTCAAGTGGAAGGATGATGACCTCGTTGTAGCTCCTTACTTCTTCACATTCTTCAAGTCTTCACGTAATACTTGTAATGTCTCATATCTCAATACTTTCAAGCTAACCTATACGAATTTGACTCTAGTAAATAATCAAGCGACTCTTTAAATGAGTTTTTCACTAAAATATGACAGCCAAACTTGACATACCAACGCTTGGTGGGTTCAACCGAGCTAAGATCTAACATTTAGCATAAAAGCATATGTGTTTCGGGTTTTCAACTTTTGCATCGCATTAGTTAAAACCGATTTTCAACCTTTTTCTGGTAAAGATTTCCTTTTGTTGTTGTTCTTTTGTCATGCGAGAGGATGACAACACAACGGGGGAGAGTTCTATGTGAACTTGCGCTTAATGATATATCTTTTTGGGGTGAAGAGGATGCGGAGCTTGAGGTAACGAAGTTGTTAGTTAATCGTTTTCCTGTTTAAGAAAAGCCTGATTTTATTGCATATATTTTGCTTTTGCTTGACAAAATTTCGGTACAATTGATGTTTATTCCATTATTTGTATATGGATGTGTGTGTGCAATTGTTTCCGGTTGAGAAAAACTATTGTTATCTTGCTTCGTTGTTTGGTATCAATTGTTTAGGCTTAACGAAATTTCGGTGCAATTGCGGTGCTTTAATGTCTACGTTTGTTTCAATTGCTTCCGGTTAAGATAAATAATTATGCAAGTTGATTTATTTGGTTTGTATGAATTGTTTATGGCCGGGATCATTTGTTTAGTCCAATTCGATTCCTGATAAGAGAAACTAAGTTAATTCTGATCTTAGTTAGACTTATCAAAGTGGAGGATTCGGTTATTCAAGTCTAATCGAATGCCTTAACAAGAAATACTAGTTAACTAACCTAGTACGTGATTGTTGTCATCTGCGTCAAAAATAAATTTACTTTCTCACTACTCAGAATATAAAATATAGCAAGGGCAAGAAAGGATCGTTCCCACAGAGAGGACTAGGTTGTCGATATGTTTCGGTTTCTTATGTAAAGCAAGGGGGGATTTTTCTGATTTATGTAAACTAAAATAAAATAAAAGCAAACAAAGAAATAAACACGCAAATCAAGGATATAAAGATATTGGTTAAGAATTCGTTTTCATTCACAAACATGTTCTTGCCTTAATAACTATAATTGATATTTAATCTCTCATTATCAAAAACCCTAAGATACCTAGTCGAAAGAATATCCCGCACTTTCCTGATTTCATCACACGTACATGTAAAACGATGCAAGTATGAATTCTACCAAAAGAATAACCTAACGCCTTGCGCTAATCAAGTTCAATTCCTCTGGAGCATTAAGATTCATGAAATTAGGATAATCATTGTAATTGAAATACATTGCACAAACAATTCGAACAAAGGTCATGATTCACATACGATTACAAGTATATATCACTATAACCTACAATCATATTTATGCTACTTGTGTTCAAGGATTATCGCTCGATGAATAATCCTAAACTAACTATAGATATGTATATGAGTTCTACCAATTTGCAATTTGACAAAACAAATACTCAAATCATGTTGCAATACATCAATCATGCAACTATATTTTCAGAGAATCATGAACGATAAATATGAGAAAAAACTAATATATTGAATCAAAGAACCATGTTATGTGAAATCCAACTAATCCATAACCAAAAGAAAATTAAGTACTCATGTTCATGGAGTTCATAATAATAAGAAAAAGAAAAGCTTTCATGTTTCCAAACCCTAAAACAAAATTAGAAGTAGAGAGATAAATCAGAATAGCGGTGGGTTTCTCCCTTTTATAGCCTCTAACTTGCCAAACTAGTGCAAGTATAATCTGCACGTCCAACACCTTTATGGGCTGGCATGTGAACATTAGAACCCAGCCCAAGTCCATCTGAGTCAGCTACTGGATCGGTGGCTCAACTCGGCTAACTCGGAAACTGGTCGAGTTCTGGACGATTCCTGACTGTTTTTAGGCCATATTTCAGCCATGCTCTGCACCTGAACTTTGTACCTGAAACCTAAGCATACATCTAAGCAGTTCAACTCTTTCTCAAACAACATCAAGCACATTCACAACAGCAGCTTCAGCTTTACATTGCTGCTCCATCTCACCAGTTGCTTCTCCATTTGTTGTCCTGCAGCAGCACACAATCTCAAGCACAAAGCAACTACCCATTTTCTGCAGCATCTTCCCTTGTCATGTGACTATGCCATGGAGCTTAACCAACCGAACCTCAAAGTTCTATCATTAAAATTACGTTCTCTGAACATTCAGAACACTTTTCCTAACTATATAGTACTTCTCTGCATAGACAAATAGTTGCCTTGGCATAAAGTCAAGTATGTGTTGCAGAAGCCAATGATCCATTTGCAACACCAATTGTAATCTTCACCCTGTCTAGAACTAAATCTATTTTTTACCACTGACCCATTCAACAGCACCCGGAGAGAGCAGCAGGAACCTGGAGGCTAAAAACAATTGGTCAACTGGCTAGTAAAATAACAATCGGATAGGCATCCACAAACTGGAATCATATAGTATTTTCAGGTGGCACTTAACATTGCAACAGGTACGTCCAATTCAGTCTCACATTTTGTGCACCAAATGTCTCATCATCCACTACTATCTTGCTACACCAAGGGCAGGAAAAATGGTGCAGACCTTTTTCAATGAGTACTTGCTGGCAGTGGTGGTGCATATGAAGACATTAGCAGGCTACATGCATGGCCGCAAAATTAATCGAGAAAAATCGGATTAACATGATTGTGCAACCGGAAAAATGTTGGTACATGCATATAAGACGGGGTGGAAAGCTCACAGTGCAGGCGGGTTTCCATTTTGAGGAGAGCAGCTGGGTGATGGTTCTATGAAACTTCAATTGGTGTTTTGCCTTTCATGGTGCAAACTGTAATATGACGGGGTGGTCTAACATCCAATCACCTGCAAAAACCGAAGGTCAAAGTTCGATGATGCTGGGTGTTTCTGTACAAAGAAATTAAAATCCATCACAATATCAAAAAATATTTTACATCCAAACTTGTTCACAGTCATATAGAGACTCAATTTACTTCATGCAAACAAATGAGGTAGGTCAAACATAATAATAGGATGGTCCTAAGTGTGAATGACCAATATTCTTTGTAATTTCATCTTAGACAACACAATAGCAGGTTGATGAACCAAAATGAAGGATATATAATTCAATTTAATACTACAGAATAGGCTCTGCATAATGTGGTAATTGGCAACATTATGATCTAAACATGTAAAGGCAGTCAGTTTCCCAAGAATCCAATGAATCTCAAAATTATTGCCTGCATACATACATCACTTAAGCGAGGCATTATAGCTGTGGGATGAGCGCAGCTTTGGCATGGTACCCAATTGTTTGTTATTTTTTCCTCGGTCCTTGATCTCACCAGGCCATTGTGACCATGGACGCTGTCTGATTCCACAATATTGATGGTGAAACAATATAGTCACACACAATAAGTGCTTAATCTGAAATCAAATAATTAGTATGTAAGCCTTATAAATGAAATGGTAAAAAAAATTTCTATATACACAATATACATGGTTAAGCAATCCCATCTATGACTTCTAAAAATCTGAGAGTTGGGTGCTGAGAGTTGTGACATGAAATGAAATGAGATTTAAGCAAAAAAACAGGAGAAAACCTTGTTTGGCTCAATTGACAGAAAAAAAAAAGAATAAAAGCATACCAATATGTTCATATTACCTGTTGTTCAACTATTTGAAAAGCTTCTCACTGCTTGTGATGACTAAACAGTTCAAATCCGTGGTGCTTGTTATTGCTAATCTGTTCTGAAAGTAAGTCAGAGATGGTTTCTCTAAAAGCACATTTCATAGATCTCCTGAACATAGACTTCCTTTGTTAATCCGTTCCTCCTTTCCCGAGTAAATTCTCATCACTAAATGAACATGGTGCTGCCTCCATGATCAAGAAACTGAAAAAATAAACGAAATGTAATATTTTATTACATCCCATTCTGTAAATATAAATAAAAAATGGATGAAACTGTATCTACGTATACGGCCTTCAATAATATCGAATTCTTAAACCGCTGTCACTAAATTAAACCGCTGTTACTAAAATTTGTCTTGGTTAATAAGTTTACCAAAATTTGTTTTCCCTTCATCTGAACCAAAACATGTTTTTGTTAGAAGGTTGACCAAAACTTGTCATCCCTCTATCTGAACCAAAACATGTCTTCTCAATTGTCTAAACCACTGATGAGTCATCGGCAAGCATCTTGTGAAGATCAATTGAAAAAAATTGACTTTTTTAAGTTTCAAAATCTGATGATTGATGAGACTTACGAATATTGTACTGTACGACTTGATTGACCCGATTCTTTTGGCGTTTCGTCAATTAATTGGACACCTAGAATTGGTACACATGTTGCAGATCAAACCCGGTTGAATATAAAATGTATTAATACAAAGTAAAGAAGTAAGATTTCCATAGGAAAAAAAAAACAAACAAATTAAGCGCAAATTATGTTGTCGTAGTCTTTTTGACACAATTTACTCGAGCCAAACTCAAGTGAAGTTCAAATGAATATCAACACTTAACAAATAAGTTGAAAAGAATACATATATTTCAGCATATCCAATCCAAACACCCAAAAATTGTTACTATTAAGATTCAAGAAAAGATACACACGGAATTCTTTCTTCCAATACAATGCAAAGACAATTGAGTTCTTCGGGAGAAATTGCAATTTAACAATCAACTAATAGACTTTTGGTTAACAAACCTTTAATTTGTGCGTGTATTTATCAGGAGGCACCATATCAGACAGAATATGTTTTGATCCGATTTGATAAGGATTTCTGTCTGTACAATATGCTGTAAAGCTTTCCAAACACAATCATCATGATTGAAGAACTGTTCTCTTTTCAGATTGAAAGGACTGAAACCAAAAAAAACGAATCGGAAATTGACAAAGAATTCGTAGACAGGGAATTAATAGACGGAGATGACAGTTCATAATCGATTTATATGATTCCAAATAGCATGTGATTTCAGAATGCAACACTTGAAACAATAGGTATTCAATTCTTTTGCGAAAGAAACTATTATAGTATTGTACCGAACTGTTCGAAACTGTTGTGTCTTTTCAAGTGCCATCTCTCTTCAAAGGGTGTTTTCTGACGTGGCTTCTTAACTTTTGAATATCCCTAACGCTGAATATGGTGTCGACACGTCAGCAAAGTTATTCTCCTATATATAATAAAGAATTGATAGCAAGGGAAAGAAAGGATCGTTCCCACAAAGAGGACTAGGTTGTCAATATGTTTCGGTTTCTTATGTAAAGCAACGGGGGATTTTTCTGATTTATGTAAACCAAAATAAAATAAAAGCAAACAAAGAAATAAATACGCAAATCAAGGATATAAAGATATTGGTTAAAGATTCGTTTTCATTCACAAACATGTTCTTGTCTTAATAACTATAATTGATATTTAATCTCTCATTATCAAAAGCCTTAAGATACCTAGTCGAAAGAATATCCCGCACTTTCCGATTTCATCACACATACATGTAAAACGATGCAAGTATAAATTCTACCAAAAGAATAACCTAACGCCTTGCGCTAATCAAGTTCAATTCCCCTGGAGCATTAAGATTCATGAAATTAGGCTAATCATTGTAATTGAAATACACCGCGCAAACAATTCGAACAAAGGTCATGATTCACATATGATTACAAGGATATATCACTATAACCTACAATCATATTTATGCTACTTGTGTTCAAGGATTATCGCTCGATGATTAATCCTAAACTAGCTATAGATATGGATATGAGTTCTACCAATTTGCAATTTGACAAAATAAATACTCAAATCACGTTGCAATACATCAATCATGCAACTATATTTTCAGAGAATCATGAACGATAAATATGAGACAAAACTAATATATTGAATCAAAAAACCATGTTATGTGAAATCCAACTAATCCATAACCAAAAGAAAATTAAGTACTCATGCTCATGGAGTTCATAACAAGAAGAAAAAGAAAATCTTTCATGTTTCCAAACCCTAGAACAAAAGTAGAAGTAGAGAGATAGATCAGAATAGCAGTGGGTTTCTCCCTTTTATAGCCTCTAACTTGCCAAACTCGTGCAAGTATAATCTGCACGTCCAACACCTGCATGGGCTGGCATGTAAACACTAGAACCCATCCCAAGTCCATCTGAGTCAGCTACTGGATCGGTGACTCAACTCGGCTAACTCGGAAACTGGTCGAGTTCTGGCCGATTCCTGACTGTTTCCAGGCCATATTTCCGCCATGCTCTGCACCTGAACTTTGTACCTGAAACCTAAGCATACATCTAAGAAGTTCAACTCTTTCTCAAACAACATCAAGCACATTCACAACAGCAACTTCATCTTTACATTGCTGCTCCATCTCACCAGTTGCTTCTCCATTTGTTGTCCTGCAGCAGCACACAATCTCAAGCACAAAGAAACTACCCATTTTCTGCAGCATCTTCTCCATTTGTTGTCCTGCAGCAGCACACAATCTCATAAGAACACCCATTACATAAATATATATAGGACCCTCAATAACCACCTTCAGATTAACTTCCTAATCATCACAACCATACGTACATATCCTGGTTACACATATATTAGGACTGTATCATTCCCACCCCCTTAGGACAACCTTGCCCTCAAGGTTGTATACAAACCCTTAACTAGGAAAAACAAGGAAGCAACATAATACATAACATTTGGATCTTTGTCGTTTGATTTATTGAATTCATGATGATACACCAAAGAAGTACAATGATGCGTCCACGAACTTTTCCGGCGTAATTGTTATGTTTGATCGCTAAGAGGAAGAAGTAAACTTCTGTTTCTTCAATAGACGCAAAGCATAGTATGTAAGGTTCATCACCTTGTGGCTTGTCAACCTACAATTTAATACCTTTGGATTCTTCATCGAAAATTGGACAAAAATCAACGGTGTTGAGACAGAAGAACCATCTTCATTTTCAGAAAACATGATACAATCTTCTTCTTCAACTGCTGCTGAAATGTTCAATGAGATGTGTGAAACAATGGTTTTAATTTCTTCCATTATTTCTTTCATCTCTCTGTTAAGAACTTCAATTTCACGGTTGAGAGATATCCGGTATTCATGTTGTTCCAGAAGAATCGAAAACACAGTTTTTGGTATTTTCCATTGCACTGTTATGTTGTATAGGGTAAAAACCGTCTGAAAGAATCGAACGGCTCTGATACCAATTGATGAGCCCAAAACTCATCAATCAAATATAATTAATGAAAGAATAAGAATCAACAGGAAGGAGAGACGAAATCAGACAAGAGAAGAGGACGAATTCATAAGAACAGAGAAGACAACACAGACAAGAGGTTCAACACATTTCCATTCATTCATAATCTCATAAGAACACCCATTACATAAATATATATAGGATCCTCAATAACCACCTTCATATTAACTGCCTAATCATCACAACCATACGTACATATCCTGGTTACACATATATTAGGACCGTATCAATATCAGCTCCCATTTTCTGCAGTTCATACCTGCAACATAACACCATTAGCCATTCTCCACGAGCACTGTCCCTAACTGCATATGTGCGGTCCTATAACTCCTTGTCACTTCATCAGTAGCAACTTCATAATCTCCTTCTCAATTTCACAGCAACATCAACTTCATTTCATGCCTGCACAACCCCGTTTGCATATACCACCACTTGCATATCCACATGCAACTGTAGCTTCATGCCAAATCCATGCAAACCTTTACGACAATCATCACAAGCTCTCAGTAACAACACCAGTATCAAGCCAATACTGCATCCATTAGCTCTAGCAAGCTTTTAGATGCAACATCTCCCACCAACAGTTCATCTGATTAACAACACCAGTACCCATTAGCTCAAAATTTCAAACCCATAGAGAAATTCAACTCCAACCCCAGGTTCACTTCATCTGTAACATCAACATCATCATCTAAAACTGTAGCTGCAATTTTTTCTTCTCAATCACTTTACCACTTCCCTGAACTTCTTCCCATCTTCAATTGCAGCAACAATTCCATTTTCCCAACTGTACAGCCACAAAACCCATGAAAATCAACGACAACAACTCTTTACAAACACCCATTTCTTCAATTCGTTTCGGTTCCAAAAAAACCCAATCAAACCCTAAATTCCTTCTTCTGTAAATTCTATCAGCAACCATCATCATTTTTTCTATCTAATAACGATTCCCACACAGACCCATGTTGTAATTCTTTACAAACTCTTCAAACCCTTGTTCTTCATCTCTGATTTCGAGAACCCACTCATACTCAAGTTTCATCTCTACCTGAATTTCTCCATCGCCTTCTCTCAAGAACATCACAAACCCATTTCTCTATTGTTTCTTCTCATCCATCACCGAGATCAACAAATAATAATTTCCCTTGTTCTAATTTCTCATCGCCATGAAAATCAGCAGCAGCAGAGAGGAAAGTGGAGAATGGAAAGAAATGAAATAATTGGGGAAGAAACTGTCTTCTCCTCGACCAGATTCGGGGCAATATATAGGACATGAGACATACAATGGCCGGATAAGGGCCACATGAAGTTATTTAGCTTGTCAGTTTCAGCAAACTGACTGCCTAATCTGTTTCTTTGCTCAACCGTCAGTTGCAGGGAACTGAGAGGTCGTTCTTTGCCTGCGACTTGATCTTTCTGCTCCTTACCCTCCAAATGGATGTTTTCTCCTTCTTTTGCTCATAATGACTCCATTGCACCTAATAAACTCAAAATCAAACATAAGACACACAGTTCATAAAGACAATAGCAAAGAAAGCATAAATATTAGATATAAAATTAGGTGTTTTAGACACCTATCAGTACGTGTCTTGTTTAAATTGAAAGGTCTAAGTTATTGTTCGAATAATTAGAACCTGATGAGAAAAATAGAGTTAATTATGATCTTTATTTTGGTCTTATCAAACAAGCGATTGTATTTGTACAATCGGTTTAGCAAAAGAACTAAGATGCTTAGTCAATTTTTAATTTGCTTAACCATTAGGGAAAATTTCTTCGGGCAATTGTTTCCTTGATAACATATCAAAATAAAATTACTTTGTAATTTCGATTTTGATATTGGTTATCTAAAATGGTATGTGAAACCTTCGTGCATAACTCTTATAGGTTATGCAATTCTTTTATATTTGTAAGATCTTTTCGGTTTATATGGAGTAAACAAGTGATGTGATTCACTAGGGAAAGGACAATGGTGCTAAAAAGTTATATCTAACGAAATAGTAAAGCATTGACTAAGTGGGAGAAACATATCATATGATGATTTGTAGTTATAAGGACTACAAGAGGAAATAACAAATGTTAGAGCATTGCTCGGTCAAACTCGCATGCGTTGCAATCTCAAGCATGTTTTTCAATGTTAGTGATCAAAACTATAAGTCTTGATTTCTAGTCTACTATAGCTAAGGTCTCGGACTAGGATCAAAAGTGTAGTTGAGCTCAAGAACTCCATGGAAATCATCATACAAGACGAAGGACTACTCAAGGAACTGGTGGAACTTCATCGACTAAAAGGTATGTGGAGACTTGAACTTATCTATCACTCAAAATTCTATTTACTCTATCTCTTATTCTTGAGACAAAAGTCGTTTTGCTATATAGACTTTGATTATACACATTTGGTATTTCGAGCCGAGTTTATCTCGCCTATCTATTTCTCGAAATATGTATTGGTAAGATTTCGCTTTAGCCAAATTCATATTTACCTAGTGACGAAAGTCATGTTATGTTTTAATCACTTTGAAAACTGCTCTGTCGAAAAATGGTTTGTGAATAACAACTATATAACGTCCTCTGAGAATGTTTCAATGATTGAAATGAGAGTTTAGATTATATTACCATTGGTGGATATAAGCATTGTTGTGGAAACACATATATGTATAAGTCCTTATTCCTTGAACCGAAATTTGCGAACTTTGTTGATCAAGAGAACCAGAATAGCGGCGTGAGCTAAGTCCGCGAATCCAGTCCGCGAACTGGCGGAAGTTCTCGACCCGAGAAAATCTGCTGGAGTTTGTGAACTCCTTCCGGGAACTTAAGTCCGCGAACTTGAGTTGGTTATATCTAAAGACGATTGTTCTTGAACTCGTGCTTATATAAACTAAGGAATGCTTTTGCAAACCGTGGCTATAAATTTCATGAACTGATTCGAGTGAATCAAATCGTTTTTGCTTCGATTGTGTCTTATGTAGTTACATAAGATCTAAGCAATTGAACAACTCTCTAACTAGTTCATTTGAGTCATTTGAACTAGTTATGGTGAAGAAGAATATGGTTGATATGAAATTGCTCATATGGCTAACCATTTGGTTAACTATTGTTGAACTAACAAATGTACATGTTTGGGTACGGTTACACAAGCCTAGAAACGTGCATTTCATTTGTGTGTAACAAGCTAAGTTTTCGATCTAACGGTTGAGAAATGTTATCTTGAATCTAATCAGGTTTTTATCTAACGGTGAATATTGAATGCTTTGTTACTAAGCGAACATTGATTGCAAATCCTGATTTGAAAGACTATAAGAGGGAGAACTCTAGCAACAGGGAAACCTAATCCCCACACCTTATGTGTGATACTAGTTGTGTAAGCTAGAGTCGATTCTCCTTTAACCTTTGGTTTCTTCTGTAAACCAGGTTAACGACTTAAAGACTTCATTGGGATTGTGAAGCCAGACCGATACTACTTTCTCGTAGTTGTGTGATCTGATCTTGCTGTTTCTATCGTATGAGTACAATCGTAAGGATTGGCTTGAGATTGATATCTCTGATAGGCAAGATAAAAAGTAGTCACAAACATCTTCGTCTCATCGTTTGTGATTCCACAATATCTTCTTTCGCCGCGTCGATTAAGATTATTGTGAGGTGATTGATAATACTAGGCTGTTCTTCGGGAATATAAGTTCGGGTTATCAATTGGTTCCTGTTCACCTTGATTTATCAACAGACGGAACAAAACTCGTAGGTATATTCGTGGGAGACGAATTTATCTATTACCGTAGACTTTTCTGTGTGATACAGATTTTTTTATTAAAGTCTTCGACTTTGGGTCGTAGCAACTCTTAGTTGTGGGTGAGATCAACTAAGGGAATCAAGTGCGCAGTATCCTACTGGGATCAGAGACGTATGAGCATAACTATACCTTGGATCAGTGTGAGATTGATTGGGGTTCAACTACAGTCCAGACCGAAGTTAGTTTGAAGTAGGCTAGTGTTTGTATCGGCTTAATACAGTGTGTGTTCAATCTGGGCTAGGTCCCGTGGTTTTTCTGCATTTGTGGTTTCCTCGTTAACAAAATTCTGGTGTCTGTGTTATTTCTTTTCCGCATTATATTTTTTTATATAATTGAAATATCACAGGTTGTGCGCTGTTCAATCAATTAGAATATCCGACCTTTTGGTTGTTGATTTAAATTGATTGACACTTGGATATTGGTCTTTGGTACCATCCAGGTTATCTCTCTAGTATTTGATAAAGACTCGCAGATTTCTATTTGCTTGAGTATATATCAAATCGAGAGATTGAGATATAAACTCTTTGATATACTTTTTTATCTAGATTGAGTCTGACTGTCTAGTTGATTCTCTAGAAAGTATATTGGAGTTTGTCCATACAGATTGCTAAGAGAAATATTGGGTGTGGTTGTTGTACCCCACGCTTTTTCAATTGGCATCAGAGCAGGCAAACACGTTTATAAGACCTTACAAGTCTGTGTTTGTAGCGATCTGACTCTATGGACAGAGGTGTTATCTCCATAAACGCACCACCAATCTTCGATGGCTCAAACTACCCATGATGGAAAGTTGCTATGTGTGCTTTTCTTCAAGCTCGTGATTTTCGAACCTGGGTATGTGTCGTTGATGGCTATGATCCTCCGGTTAATACAGAAGGCGATGTATCTATACCTAAGGATGTTGGTAGTTATAGTCCTGAATAATCTCTTGCTGCAATGCAAAACTTTGACGGATTAAATGCTATCATACATGCCATTACCCCAGACCTTCAGCACTATGTGTCTACTTGCACTAAGTCTAAAAATGCCTGAGATATCTTAGAAACTATATTTTAAGAAAATAGATACGTTTCTAAGAAGCATGTCATCGATGGAGGAAATAACCTCAACACCCTCTCCAAAAATACCCCTCTTGGAAAGGTAAAAATTCCTGATCAAAACTCTGTTCAAACCTTTGCATTCAATGTTGTTTCTGACACAAGTGAAACCTCTAACTTGTCTTGGGCTGATGAATGTTGCTCAAATGGTGATTGGTTCGATAAACCATTAATAACAGAAAGGATCAAAGAATTTGTAAAAAGAAGCATTCGATGTGATAAACATCTTCTGTCAGCTTTTGTTGCTAATGATTCTGTGAAAGAAAATTCCTTATGTGTCAACGTTTTGAATACGTCTGATGGATGTGATGAACCCTTAGCTTATGCAGAAACATCCACATACTCAAAGTCTGATTCAGAAATTGAGTCTGACACAGAGATTTTTGAATTCTTGAATAAAGAGGTTATTCAAGAAAATCTTCAATTAAAAGCTTCATTGAAGAAACTAGAATCATTAATCCAGGTGAAAGATCTTAAGATAAACTGTCTTAATGATTAACTCACCAGAACCATTGCTCTAAAGGAAAAAGAGACTAATACTCTCAAGGATGATCTACAAAGATTATCTGGAAGTTCTGACAAAATCTCAGCAATTTTATTTGGTCAGAAATCCTGTGGAAACACAACTGGTTTAGGATTTAAAAGCAAGACTGCAGGCATTGTCAACCCCATTGTTTCTTTTCGTCATGAAAAAATAAAGGTTGGCGGTTGTGATAAACAGAAGGCACTTCAACAAGACAAAGCGTCCTTCATTTGTTCATTTTATGGAAATGCAAATCATGTTCAAAGCACATGTTAGAGATTCAAGAGGAACAACAAAAGAATTTCCAGACTGCAAAAGAACATGCAAAAGATGAATCTGGATAATCAACATGGGCCACATAAAACCAATGCTTCTAGAGTCAGAAGAGGTAGAAAATCTGTTTATACAACAAACCTTTGTAGTTGCAGGAAATCCTACACTACACCCCTCACAAGATTTCATTAACATTCAACTCATTGTTGGATTAACAATCTTAATTTTATTGATCAATATTTGAACAATCTTACAAGAAAAGATAAAGGGATTAAGAACAACAACCACTCTTGATTTTCTCTCTCCTAATTGTTTTTTATTCCTCTCTCTAAAAAGATCTCTCTCTTTCCTTTACAACTGAACGACTATTTATAGGGAATTACATAGTGGATGACAGCTAATCTGTCCTTTATTTTCAGATATGACTTGCGACATTATCGCAAACTTATAAATATCAATGTCGCAAAACTTCCTTATTTTCGCAGGACCGTCACACTTTTCTCATGATTTGGCTGATGTCGTTTACTATGTCGTTTCTGAAGTTGTTCTGCAACACTGTCGTGTTGTGTTGTTAATAATTTCGCTGAGGCATTATTGCTGCGAGATTCTGATCCTACATCTTGACTTTTCTCATATCTTCTCTGCGAAGTAGAGAACGATGTGAGAAATGCTGCAGCTATCCATCACTTCATATTCTGTATTTATCACACGTATCCTTTCTCCCATCTGTTTCTTGACACGTCTTCTGTAACCGCTGCTTTTCAACCGCTCACGTCTTTTTCGCATTAATTGTGTTTATCTTCTCGAAAATCTCCTCTATATATACTCTTTTTACTCTCCCTTTTCTTCTTTTTTACTCTCTTTTTCATCTTCTCTGCAACTTCATCATTTTCTCCGTAAATTCCTCTGTTGTAACTTTTCTTCTATCTTCCTTCTTCAATCTTCTTAATTCTTCGTCCATTCCCATACTCTATATTCATATATGCCTCCAAGTGGTCAAAAACATGAGAAAACCTTAAAGGAAGTTCAAAAAGATCTTGCCGAGAAAGGTTTCATACTTTCTACCATTCCTGGTGAAAGTGTCAAATCAATTCTTTCTATCAAACTTTTCTCTGATCAACATTGTGATGATCAATCAATCATAGTTTCGCTGGGTCAAATTCTCGCAGGTCTCCCCATTCCTCTTTATGACCCAGATATTCCTCTGTTCTATGAGACTCTCGCTCACTCGGGATTTTCGCGAGCTATCTTCCAATTGAGTGGGGATTGCATCCGTCTGATGCTGGAGTTCGCTAACCGTGGTGCTGGTAAAGGATCTCTTCATTCCAAAGAACTTAGGGATCCTAAATTCGTAGATCTAGAGATAGTCGCTGAGAAGTATGCAGTAGCGAATTTCTTCGAAAATTATGAATTAATATCCATGAAGAAAGAGAATACTCGCTGGGGTATTCGCTTGAAAAGGAAGGATGTTATTGCTGAAGATAAAATGCTCATGCATGACATTGATTGGCATTCTGGAATAAATAAAACCCCTCGCCAATCCAAAAATGATAAATGGTGCGTCTTCCCCTTGATGCTGAAAGGACCCTATATTGCTGGTTTTAATGTCATTCCTGCGAATCTCACCGCTTATCGACCTTGGGTATTCTCTTGGCCTGATAAAGTGAAAGAGGTATATTTCTTCTAATTTCACCCACTTTATGTTTCTTTATTTATTTTTACTCTTTTGTTCGCTGATTCTTGCGACATTCTACAGATCCAGAAACTGAAAGATAGCTACCGCAGGACTGGTAAAGCCAATACCTTGCTAGCTCTTCGCTCATACACAGATGAGGTAAGAAATATTCTTTTATGATTTTAAACAATATATTGTTGCCTCTGTTTCTTATCTTCATTTGTGTGTGAAGGTTATTGCTGAAGTAGAAGAATCCACCAAGGCTGCGACGGCTGGTGATAAGGGTAAAGATATTCTTCGCAAAGGAAAATCATCTGCATCCTCTTCAAAGAAAAGAAAGAGAGGGAATTCGCCTCCTCCTTCAGATGTTCATTTCCCTGATGGTTCTGAAGATGATGAAGACAACAAAGATGATGATGACGACTCTGCTGCGAATAAAGATTCTCCACCTGAATCCTCTATGGCACAGTTATCTGGTATCTTCTCTGATTCTTGGCAAGGGATGGGAGATAATTGCCTCGCCAGTATATGCAAATCTCTCGCAACTATTTGCGATACTCCTTTGTTGGATGGTGATAGTTCTCTTCGTGGAGTCTCCAGATCAGTGACTCCTAGCTTCCTAAATTCCCTCAATAGTTTGGTATGCTTTCGTCTTTTTACTTCTTCATTATTGTGACTCAAAGTTTCTTTTTATTTTAATTATTCTTTGTATTTTCTTCGCAGGCTGGAAAAGCTTCTTTCGCTGTTGCCTCATATTTGGAGAGGAGACACGAAATTCTTGAAAAGAAGAATCTTCAATTTCGTACGAAGAATGAAGAACTGGAAACTGAAGCTAAAGGTCTTCGTGAGAAGAACAAACAATTAGAAGCTGAAGTTAAAGGTCTTCGTGAGAAGAACAAACAACTGGAAACCGACACTTCTTCGCAAAGGAACAAAATTTCTACTCTTCAAAAAGCTAATGATCATCTCTATGGTATGCAATTTTTCTCCTTTCCTTTCATTCATTCATTCATCCTATTGTCTTATCTTATTTGATTAATCCTTTTTGCATACATTTATGGTCTTTCTGATGAAGCCATTCTTCTTCGTTCATTTCCCTATGCCCTAGATAATGACACTCTTCTTGAACATCTTAATAAATCTTTGAATAGTTTCTCTAATGATAAAATTTCATCTCTGCCTTTGAATGAACTTAAATCCAAATTTCGCCTCTTAGAGATTGATCATAGATCTAGTTTAGGTTTATCCAACCAATTTAAACGTTTTTATCTCAATCCTAAAGAGAAAATCAATGAATTAAGAACCAAGATTAGCAAACTTATAGATGATAAAGATCGTATCTCTGATCAAGGTGTTAAGGCTTTGGAGAAATTCCAAGAGACTCTTCTTGAGGTTCAACTTGAACGAGATGAATCCAATCGTCAAAACGTTGTGCTTAGCGAGAGAGAAAACCAAGTTCGTTCTCGTCTTCTCATAAATAGTGATGATGAGTTCGCTTGGGCCACGACAATCTTGGATAACGCCAGAAAAGATTTAGGTGTAAATGTTAGTCTCCAATTTGAGCATACACCCTTGATTAGAGATATGATTTCTGAGAGAGAAGGTCATTAACTGTTTTCCTTTATTAATCTTTGTTTTTTTACGAGTTTTTATCAAGTTACTGATTAATTCTATATGCTTCGCAGGATCTGAAAGTAGATATCGCCAAAGAGTTGAGGAACTTGAAGCTGAAAAAGAGGAACTTGCAAAGAATCTTTCTTCTCGCAACGACAAATATTCTAGATTAAAGAATCAAACCAAGATCACTGTTGCGAACTTTAAGAACGACTCTCTGCATTTTCACAATCAAACTATTCAAATGGTTTATGATGACCATAGTATTCCTCACTATGATTATCCTTGTCTCTTGGAGGAGATCCCAAAGAACATTCCTAGTCTGACCATCTCTGATGGCGAAGCTGATGATGAAGAATCTGATGGTGATGAAGGTTCTGATGGAGATAAAGGTTCTGATGCAGACGAAGAAGAGAACAAGTCTGATGAAGATGATGAAGGATCAACTAAGAATTAGTCTTTGTTTCTTTCTTTGATCTTCTGTAGTACTTGTACATTTATTCCTTCTTTTTGTATATTTGCGAATTCTTTTGGTTCCCCATATTCCTTAATATATGAGTTTCTTTTATTTCGACCTGCATTCATTAAAACAATTCTTCCTTGCAATACGGTTAATCAACATAATCATTAATTTTTGAATTTTTGCGTAAATCTATCATGTGGAGACAAATAACATTTTCTAATTTCATTCATTCCCATACTTGCCTCTGTTATTTGTATCCAAATGAGAGATTTTGCAGATTTTTCTTATTTTGTGCCTCAACTTCGCAGTTGTTTATGTATAATTTCGCAATCATATGGGAAGTGAATTTTGATTCTTTTCATTCCTGTGTGGTCTTATTTTGCCTTCCTAGTTAAAGGTCATATTATGCCTCCTCTTGTCATTGCGACAAAATCGCAGGACGTCCTTGCACTTTCATGAAAAAATCCATTGATCTTGCCTTAACTTTTTTCTTTGTATTATTGCCTCTCCAGGATAGTTGTGACAATATGACAGGCCTAAATTTTCTTGCGAAAATAAAGCCCCATGACATTGCCGTCTTGCAACGAAATCGCAGGACGTCTTCGCACTTTCATGCGAAAACCCATTGATCTCGTCTTATCTTTCTCTTTAGTATTATTGCCTCTTCAGGATTGTCGCACAAATATGACAAGTCTTAATACCCTTGCGAGTAAAAATCCTCATGACATTTGCGTCTTAAGACACTTATCAGCTCCCTAATGGAGGGTACCGCCATTATCTCCCCCCTGGTTGCCCCTTCAAGGAGGCGTACCTCTACCATACAAGGTTGGCTCCTCCCATCCGGTCTTAACAACAACCAGTTGTTTTCGAAACCTCTTATCCCTTTTACCTATAGGGTTTATGGTTACGAGACTGCACCCTAAGTGGGGTTTTCTTCGGGCCGAGTGCAGTATAAGCCAAGAATTGTCAAGAATGGAAAGGTACGCTCCAAACGCCCCTGGCACTCTTGACTCAACCGTGTACCTCGGCGCCTTGGTCAGATTTTGCACTCCTTGGGAGAGTCCTTATTACCTTAGTCGCCCAATCTAAGTCATATGCTTAAGCTGAGAATCCAAGGTGCCTCTCCCGGATGGGCTTTATTGACCCCAAATCTCCATGACTCAGGTTCCGGTGGCGGTGTAGCCTTTCCATGAGCCATACAACAGGTACCCTCTTATATGACGTACTTTAGGTCTTAAATTTTCCTCTTGCGAAATTGTATTCGCGAACTAGGGTGTACGCCATAAAGGTTCGCCCCTTTCTCTTTTGTCATTGTTCTCTGATTGTCTTTTGTAGAATTCATTATCTCTGCGAGATTCTCGCACATCATCACATCATATTTGCACTTCTCAATCTCTTTTTTATCATTCAGTAAAATGTACTTTTTGAAAATTTTCGCAACAAATCAACCATTCATACACATCTTATTTTCTGCTACTGCTTCCTTGGTAGTGGTATGTTCACCATTTCTTATTCTGAGCTAGCATTAGTTTCGCAACATTTCTTCTTCTTTTCGTTCGATTGCATCCACCATCAATCTCTCACTTATTTGTGTCTCTTTGATTTTGCGTCACCAACTTTCCTTCTTGTTTGCTTTTCCTTCGCAGGATTCTACCTCAGTTTCGTAACATTTCTTTCCTTCAACCCAATCTCCTTTTATGATTCCTACACCGCTGGGGTGAGGGAATTTGATGCACTGGTGGAAAGTTGAAGCTACACCTAGAATCCCATGTATCCAAGGTCGACCAATTAATGCATTGTAGGGTGACTCTACGTCAACAACACAGAACAGGATTTCAGAAGATATTCCCTTCAATGGAATTCACATAGTAACCTCCCCTTTAGGCTTGTTGGCAGTACCATTAAAACCATATATCTTATATGTTGATGGTATAAGATCATCATCCCTCCCTCCCATGGTTTTATAAGTATGATAAAATAAGATGTTCACAGAGCTTCCGGTATCGATTAGAATCCTATTAATTGCCCATGAGTCTTCAGCTTCATCATCTTCATCTTCTTTCGGTTTTGGATTAATTTCTAATTTTACCACTAATGGATTATCATGTACTTCTCCACCTTCAGGGACTTCTTTTGCGGTAAAAGAAATAGTCTGTTTCTGCCATTCCTCTAGCGGCGAGATTTTCGCAATATTCATAATTTCTATTCCATCATTGTCTCTTGCGAACACTCTACTCAAAATATTGTCATGAAAATATTCAATTGTCTTGTATGAATGTACGATAGAGTGACAAAATAGATTCTTTTCTTTTGCACCAACTTCTACGAAGAATGTTTCCTTTTCTTTTACCGTGTTTACTCTGTGATGCTCTAGTGGTGGTGGCGGCAATGGTTGAGATTGTGGATGCCCTACCAGAAAGTGGTTTAACTTTCCTTGATCTATCATTCTCAGAATAATTCTCTTTATATTTCTGCAATCATTTGTAGTATGTCCATGGAAATGATGATAAGAACAGAACTCATGACTTTTGTTGCTTGGAGGTGGTTCAGTTCCCATGTTCCGTGGTGTCGGTATATTCTCCATCAAAATTATAGCTTCCCATATTTTCTCCACGCTTGCATTTAGAGGTGGCATCTTGATCTCCTCCCACATTATCTTGTGGCGTCCCTTTCCTCTATGATAGTTTTACCTCTGACCTCCATAAGTTTCTCGCGGCTGATCAAGTCTTTGAATCTTGTTATTTCCACCATGATTGTAGAAATTTCTTTCTCTTTCATACTCCTCTTGATCTCGGCTTCCCATAGCCACCAGTTTCTGTTGATTGTTGCATGTCACCTTTTCTTGTTGTCCTTGCGAAGTGCTCGCCACTGTGTTTATTAGTTTGGGTAATAAGCTTGCATTCTCTGCTTGTGAACTGGTATTCGCAACTGGGTATGATTCCATCTCATTTTTCCTTTCCTCTAGAGCAATATACTCTTCCTGAAGTTCTCGCAGTTCGGTCATTGTGATGGTGTTCTTGACTCTGAAAATTTGGACATATAATAGATTGGTTTCGAACATAACATTGATAAATGACAAGATAAGATATCTCTCATCCACACAGCCAGCCATCTCACTACACATAGTCCTTCACCTTTTGGTCAGATGCTTCAGACTTTCGCCAATCCTTTGTTTTAATCCAAACATATCTTCAATACCATGTCGCGAAGAATTGTTACTTATATATGCCCCCAAGAATGTGGTTTTCAAATGATTGAAAGATGTTATTGTATTTTTTGGTAGACATTCGAACCATTTTAACGCCTCTCCTGTTAGACTGGATGCAAAATACTTGCACAATACGGCATCATGATTTTTCCACTGTAACATGCATCTCACATAGGCTTTGATGTGTTGAATTGCACAAGTTGTTCCATCAAAGATGTTGGTTAATGCGGGAAAATTGCATTTCGGAGGTATTCCTCCTAGTTGTACTTCTCTTGTAAATGGAGTTTTCGCAGCTTCTTCTATAGCTTCATCTAATTGTCTTCTGCCTACTTTTCATCTATTATTTAGCATTCCTCTCATTTCTTCCAATTATTTTAATATTTGTTCATTTACGCCTAAATTTTGATCCATTGGTCTTTTTAATTTCGCCCCCCTTCTTCTGCGTTCATGACTTTCTTCTCTCGCGAAATTTTGCATTTCTTCTTCATCATTCTCATCTCGTCTTCTCCTGCGATTCTCTTCCTCATATCTATCTTGAATTCGCATATAATGATGTCTCTCATTTTCCTCTCCATGATTTTGTTCATTTCTTATCAATTCCATTCGTTGTCTTTCAGCCCTCCTCTGTACTCTATCATACTCTTCATTGAGATTACCGTTCTTCCGGTTTTGTGTACGCCTTCTTTCTCGATTGTCTTGATTATTCTGGAGAATCGCTTCCTGTAGCTCTTGTTCTTCCATTTCCGCTCTCAATCTTTCACGTTCGCGAGTTAAATGTGCTTGTTCAGCATAGTGTCTTTCAATTTCTTCTTCAATCGTTTGTTGATTTCTTTGAGCTTCTCTCTCATGTAAAATTCTCCTTCCTTCCTCTCGATTCCCTTCGCCATCTTGATTATTTCGTCCCTGACGTTGTCCATTCTCTTGATTTCTATCATTTTTCCTATCATCAAAATTTTCATTTTGTGGAACGTAACGATCATCAGTCCTTTCTCTATCTTCGCGATGTTCTTCATTAAGATTTGGTATTTCTTCTCGAATATTATTTCCAGCATTAACTGTGGTGAGTTTCGCCTCATCTCTCTTCTAGTCAATCTTGAATATGATCTTGTAGTACTTCTCGATCTTCTACTCTGTAATCTCATATTTTCCATCCTCAATTCGTGATTTTGCCTTGTTAGATTTGCACGTTCTTCTGTCTCAGCTCTTCTTTCTTCATGTATTCTTCGTCTCAACGTTTCTAACGCTCCATTTCCTCATCTCCATGAATTATTCCTTCATCTGTTTCTTGATTTCTCTCTACCTGTCTATGGTTCCTGGTTTGTTGCTCTTCTTCTACTTCTTCTTCTGAACTTGATCGCCAAGTGTGTACACTCACTCTATCATAATCTGTTGTTCCATTTTGTACCGGTGTTTGCTGAACTGGCGGTTGAACTTGATTTTCTCCATTATTTCTCCTTCTAGTAGATTCTCCCATTTCACTTCTCTCCCTTCCAGCAAGTCTTTTACTTCTTCTTCTAGCAGTTGTCGGTTGTTCCGATACATTTCTCCTTCTAGCCATTCTTTCAATACTAACAAATTGTAAGAGATTATGTAAGTTTTTGCACCAATTACTTTCAATTCTAATAAATCACAATATTAATCTTCAATTTTTTCTAGAACAATCTTCAATCTTCAACCCCCTCCCTGTTTCTAGCGCCATTATGTAGTTGCAGGAAATCCTACACTACACCCCTCACAAGATTTCATTAACATTCAACTCATTTTTGGATTAACAATCTTAATTTTATTGATCAATCTTTGAACAATCTTACAAGAAAAGATAAAGGGATTAAGAAAAACAACCACTCTTGATTTTCTCTCTCCTAATTGTTTTTTATTCCGCTCTCTAAAAAGATCTCTCTCTTTCAGTTACAACTGGACGACTATTTATAGGGAATTACATAGTGGATGACAGCTAATCTGTCTTTTATTTTCGGATATGACTTGCGATATTATCGCAACCTTATAAATATAAATCTCGCAAAACTTCCTTATTTTCGCAGGACCGTCACACTTTTCTCATGATTTGGCTGATGTCGTTTACTATGTCGTTTCTGAAGTTGTTCTGCGACACTGTCATGTTATGTTGTTAATAATTTCGCTGAGGCATTATTGCTGCGAGATTCTGATCCTACAACCTTGGTAAATCACTATGTGATAAACAAGGGGAGCGTTTGGCTCACAGCGTCACTGTCTAGCTCGAGAGACGTTTGCATCCTCATCTTTAACTTGAGAAAATGAGGTTTTGCATCTTTGTGGCTCAAGTATTGTCTTTTTTTTTTTAAAGAAAATATTCTCCTAACAATATAGATATTTGATCATTAAACTACAAAAGATTTTCTCTTCTAGGGTTTGGTCGTTCATAAGTCTATCTATAAATTTATTTGTAGACTTCCTTTTTTTCTCTCTAAAAGATATAGTTTCATGGCCCCTGTAACTAGAGGCACCACAAGCAGGGATGCAGTCGAAGCAGTTAATGTGTATCTGTGTAAAGGAATCTCTTCCTCAAGGGTGAAGAAAGTAAAGACTACAAATAGCGGAGAAGGTTCTTTCTCTAACTGCCTCTTGTCTTTTTATCAACTTGATGATAACTTCCGGGGTTTGGTGAAAGATTTTATCAACAAAATAAACAATTTAAAATCTCAAATTGTTTCGTCTTTAGAAGAGATAGCTCAGTATGAACAAATGTTGTCTCTAACCAAGAACACCTTGAGTGGGCTAAAAAGAGAACTTAGTGAGTTGACTGATATTTCTGAAGATTTGGAGGAATTGAACGATCCCATAATCAATGGGTTTTTCAATAATAAGAATGAATTCTCAGTAGATGCTCTGAGAAAGCTCTACATTGCCTAGTAAATCTTCTATTTTCTTGTTTTGTTTAGAAGAATAACTATAGTTTGGAATAACCATTATTGTGATTACACATAACTATGTCCAACGTCTTCATCTTCATGTTTTTAGATTTATTTGTTTAAATTCTAGATTGTTTGGAAGATGATTTTTGCGGTATTAATCTTTATGGTTTTATATATATCAAATTGTTATGGGATATGTGTGTTTGCGTCCGTGAACTATGATTGTCACATACCTTGTCAAAAGTAAAGTCTTTCGTAAGTCGATATGCATGTATTGATAAAAGAATGAATGTACTTTGACAAATACAAAAGTTAAGCCTATTATGTCAATTATTGATGGAAGATAGGTTAAAATCTTTTGTTTTCAAGGATTATGTCTATTGTATGTCATTGTGCTAATGGTGATGGAAAATAAAATGAGTCCTTGTTTATTCCACGGTATTAGATCGATCTCCGATCCACAATTTTTGTGTATATACTGTGTTGTTCCATAAGGTGTCTTATGTTGAGCTCTATCGACTGAGTTATTGTTTTGGCTTAGTTGTTGCTTCGTGAGGTAATTTATGTCGAGCATGTTCAACTAAATTAATCATTCTTGTTTGGTTATTTAGTTGTTGCTCCGTAAGTTTTCTTATGTCGAGCATGACCAATTAAATTGATTACATTTTGTGGTTAATTTGGTTGTGTATTCCGATTAGATTAATTATGGGATCTCTTGTGATTAATCTAATTGAGTATTTTTGAGTCTCCATAAGTTCAGTTATGTTGAGCATTTCCGATTAAATTAATCATGGGATCTCTTGTGGTTAATTTAATCGAGTATTTTGGATTCAAATTCATACTTGTATGTGATTTGTTATGTCCAAAGAAACCCTTCTTTTCTTTCGAAATTAAGGTCGCTCTTGTTGTTCTTTCGGGAATGACATATTATGGGGGAGAGTTCTTAATTGAACTTGTGCTTAATTGCCAAATCTTTGTGGGGAGTGCAGTTGTGGAATATTATAGGGGTTATCCTGTATCTTTATAAAATCCTTGATGAATGCATTTAGCTTCGGCTTTATGATTGCATCTAAATAAGTTGATATATCTTTCTTTTGGTCATGAAATATCTCATCCGGAAATTTCATTAGGATCCCATTCTTGTACCTTTGCCAATTTTATTGACAAAAAGGGGGAGAATTAATATGTAGTTCACACTACAAATACATATGGTTCTCGGATCATTATGTAAGGGGGAGTGGTTTCCATGTGAGGTGGAGTATTGACTAAGGGGGAGTGATACATATCACCATAGTATTGTTGTTAAAGTTATGATACAATTGAACTTTGACGTTGTATAATGATACTATGACACTGTATAACAATGATCGAGAATTATATTTTCTCATTGTTATAGCTACGGATTTTCAACAACGATGATGCTGAACTTACAACCTTTGGGATCATTGGAGTACTTGGAAGTGACTAAGATTTCGAGTAATGTTGAAGATTAGACATGTGGAATATGAGCTACAAAAGTTTATTTATTTATTTTTTTGTATTCCATATGTATTAATAGTTTTGTCACTAAAATTCACAAAGGGGGAGATTATTAGAGCATTTATCGGTCAATCTCGCATGCGTTGCTATCTCAAGCATGTTTGGCAATGTTAGTGATCAAAACTATAAGTCTTGATTTCTAGTCTACTATAGCTAAGGTCTCGGACTAGAATAGAAAGTGTAGTTGAGCTCAAGAACTCCATGACAATCATCATCCAAGACGAAGGACTACTCAAGGAACTGGTGGAACTTCATCGACTAAAAGGTATGTGGAGACTTGAACTTATCTATCACTCAAAAGTCTATTTACTCTATCTCCTATTCTTGAGACAAAAGTCGTTTTACTATATAGACTTTGATTATACACATTTGATATTTCGAGCCGAGTTTACCCCGCCTATCTATTTCTCGAAATATTTGTTGGTAAGCTTTCACTTTAGCCAAATTCATCTTTAACTAGTGACGAAAGTCATGTTATGTTTCAATCACTCTGAAAACTGCTCTGACGAAAAATGGTTTGTGAATAAAAACTATGTAACGTCCTCTAAGAATGTTTCAATGATTGAAATGAGAGTTTAGATTATATAACCATTGGTGGATATAGGCATTGTTGTGGAAAGACATATATGTATAAGTCCTTATTCCTTGAACCGAAGTTTGCGAACTTTGTTGATCAAGAGAATCAGAATAGTGGCGTGAGCTAAGTCCGCGAACCCAGTCCGCGAACTGGCGGAAGTTCTCGTCCCGAGAAAATCTGCTGGAGTTTGTGAACTCCTTCCGGGAACTTAAGTCCGCGAACTTGAGTTGGTTATATCTAAAGACGATTATTCTTGAACTCATGCTTATATAAACTAAGGAATGCTTTTGCAAACTGTGGCTATAGAGTTCATGAACCGATTCGAGTGAATCAAATCGTTTTTGCTTCGATTGTGTCTTGTGTAGTTACATAAGATCTAAGCAATTGAACAACTCTCTAACTAGTTCATTTGAGTCATTTGAACTACTTATGGTGAAGAAGAATATGGTTGATATGAAATTGCTCATATGGCTAACCATTTGGTTAACTATTGTTGAACCAACAAATGTACATGTTTGGGTACGGTTACACAAGCCTAGGAACGTGCATTTCATTTGTGTGTAACAAGCTAAGTTTTCGATCTAACGGTTGAGAAATATTAGCTTGAATCTAATCAGGTTTTCATCTAACGGTGAATATTGAATGCTTTATTACTAAGCGAACATTGATTGCAAACCCTGATTTGAAAAACTATATAAGGGAGAACTCTAGCAATTGGGAAACCTAATCCCCACACCTTACGTGTGATACTAGTTGTGTAAGCTAGAGTCGATTCTTCTTTAACCTTTGGTTTCTTCTATAAACCAGGTTAACGACTTAAAGACTTCATTGGGATTGTGAAGCCAGAGCGATACTACTTTCTCGTAGTTGTGTGATCTGATCTTGCTGTTTCTATCGTACGAGTATAATCATAAGGATTGGCTTGAGATTGATATCTCCGATAGGCAAGATAAAAATTAGTCACAAACATCTTCGTCTCATCGTTTGTGATTCCACAATATCTTCTTTCGCCGCGTCGATTAATATTATTGTGAGGTGATTGATAATAATAGGTTGTTCTTCGGGAATATAAGTCCGGGTTATCAATTGGTTCCTGTTCACCTTGATCTATCAAAAGACGGAACAAAACTCGTAGGTATATTCGTGGGAGATGGATTTATCTATTACCGTATACTTTTCTGTGTGATACAAATTTGTTTATTAAAGTCTTCGACTTTGGGTCGTAACAACTCTTAGTTGTGGGTGAGATCAGCTAAGGGAATCAAGTGCGTAGTATCGTGCTGGGATCAGAGACGTAGGAGCATAATTGTACCTTGGATCAGTGTGAGATTGATTGGGGTTCAACTACAGTCCATACCGAAGTTAGTTAAAGTAGGCTAGTGTCTGTAGCGGCTTAATACAGTGTGTGTTCAATCTGGACTAGGTCCCAGGGTTTTTCTACATTTGCGGTTTTCTCGTTAACAAAATTCTGGTGTCTGTGTTATTTCTTTTCTGCATTATATTTTGTTATATAATTGAAATATCACAGGTTGTCCGTTGTTCAATCAATTAGAATATCCGACCTTTTGGTTGTTGATTTAAATTGATTGACACTTGGATGTTGGTTTTTGGTACCATCCAAGTTATATCTCTAGTATTTGATAAAGACTCGCAGATTTCTATTTGCTTGAGTATATATCAAATCGAGAGATTGGGATATAAACTCTTTGATATACTTTTTATCTAGATTGAGTCTGACTGTCTAGTTGATTCTCTAGAAAGTATATTGGAGTTTGTCCATACAGATTGCTAAGCGAAATATTGGGCGTGGTTGTTGTACCCCCGCTTTTTCAACAAAGATGTGCGGATTGAAAATCTACCTATCTCACCTTTAGGGGGAGTATTAGATTTGTTATTATAATGTCAATAGCGACATCTACGGATTGAAGATATGCAGGTTATTGTGTTGTTGAAACTTAGAATCAAGCGTATGTATAATGAATTCATGTAATTTGTTTATCCATATGATGTAAGAGTTTTGTCACTAAAATTGACAAAAGGGGAGATTGTTAGAGCATTGCTCAGTTGAACCCACCAAGCGTTGGTATGTCAAGTTTGGTTGTCATATTTTAGTGAACCAAAACTCATTTAAAGAATCGCTTGATTTTTTACTAGAGTCAACTTCGTATACGTTAGCTAGAAAGTTATTAGGATATCAGACTTACAAGTATTACTCGAAGACTTGAAGAATGTGAAGAAGTAAAGAGCTACATCGACGACATCATATCCTTCCTCTTGAGTTTAGTAATATTTCGACTTGAACTATTTCATTCCTAACGTATCTTTCAAGTCGTGCTATATTGAAAACATAACTGCGAAGCTGTGAATGATTATACTCTAGTTAGACGTAGTATTATTATAATACGAAGTATAACGCCTATCTTTTGAACTTCGTATATAAGATATCGACATAATCGTATGAATGCTATTGTGATTATGTATGGGTATGGGTGAAGATTTCGTCCTAGGAAACAATGTTTTACATTCGTTTAAAAGAAGTACAATTCATAAACTTGTTTTGTAGATCGAAAGGGAAATCGCTAGGCTTATTGGTATTATTATTCATTGCAAATCTTTGGATTACCAATATGTGTGTTTAGTATAACCGCTCATGACTTGTTTATGTATCTTAGTAAAACTGTTCATAATGCCTGACTTATGTATCGGTATGACTTTTATTAGTGAAACCAATCTTAAGTAATCACCCGAGATGGTATGATCGATATTTGTAGTTGGTGTGTGACCATTCCTAGTCATTGGGTAACCGATCCTAGAACTTGGTGGGACTAATCACAAGATGTGTAATCGATCCTTGTAGTAGGTTAACAAGTTTTAGTAATTGGTGTAATCGATCCTATAACTTTAGCAACCGATCACAAGTAATACCATGAGATCTAGTGGTAACTGATCCTGGTACTTAGTTAGCCATTTATGGAAACTAGTGTAACCGATCCTAGTAGCCACTTGGAGGTAGAACCTAACTTTTTGTTTGGTAGAACCGTTAAACCCATGGATGGTGATTGAATGTTTTTGATCAATCACATAGTTCTTGGAAATCAGATGAACCAATTCTATACTCATTTGGAAGTGTAGCAAATCGGTTCCAAGATTGTAAATATGAAAAAGGATTTACAAAGTAAAGTTGTCGACATACTTTGAACATGTGCGGTAATTCTTATCTATTATTGTTCAAAGATATTCCTTAATAACTAAAGGTGAATCCCGAATCGAAATAAATTGAGAATCTTTTAATTAAGGTTTTTAATTTTATATGCTTTTAATTTCCAACAATTAAATGCATATCTTTAGAAAATAAAAATTGGTAATGTGCATTTACTAATTGGAGATTTTCTACTGAGATTTCGGTCAATATTTGGACAAAGCATTTCCAGGAATTATGAAAACCGATTTTGGCTTTATTGCATATCTTTGAGAATATTCGGTTTTGGAAATTCCTTGGTGTCCAAACTTCCTTGGTCTATAAATATTGAAGTTTGCATTTCGAGCAAACTAATCCTCAGAGCCAGCAAAACTACCTAATTGTGTTTTTATTGGTGGAGCCGTCTATTCGGAGAGGAAAGTACCCTAATTAGGCGAAATCTCTTACGACCGCTCGTTTTAAAGACTTCTTTGGGTTGAGAAGCTCTACGAGTAACATTGGTGGGAAACTAGATAATTGCAGTTTATTATTAGTTTTCGATTGATTTGATTGACTAACGGTTGTTGAAATTTGATTGCACCTAGTTTGTTTATGCTTGAGAATATTCTCTTCTAATATAAGATTCACTCAAACTAGATCAAAGTATCGACGGGGATCTTTAGACTGTTTGTAGATCTAAATACGTCTTGTGATAATATCGTTAAAAGACTCCGTTCTGTGTGTGATTGATCATAAGAGATTCAAATTGTTTGTGTGCAGGTGTTTATTGAAGATCTAAGAAGATTTGAAGACAAAGAAGATTTCTTATTTGAGTTCAAAATCTTTGGTGTGCACAAAACTTGATCGGCTGGGGATCCAACTATAATCAGTTTATCTTTTGATAGATTGGATTGATTAGTTGCGTAGATCGGCATCAACACATTTCTTTGTGATTCATAGTATTGATTGCATAGTCTAAACGATTACTTTGGTAGTTGTTGAATATATTGATCTAAGAACCCGACAAAGGAGCTTATTGGTTAAACAAAAGAGCCTTTTGTCAAACTCATATCACGTTGTTTGAAAAGAGTTGTTACCGAACAGATTTGTTGTTCCTTTACTGTTTGGAATACGAACCAAAAGAATTGTTCCAAGTGCGTGACTTATTGCAAGTTGGAGGCGCAGGGATACTGAGGGAACTAGGTGAACTATAGGTTTAGTTGTTTGGTCTCAACTATACGAAGTTGGTTTAGATTTTGTATAGCGGCTTAATTATGAGAGTATTCATTTCTAGACAAGGTCCCAGGGTTTTTCTGCATTTGCGGTTTCCTCGTTAACAAAATCTTGCCGTGTCTTTTACTTTTCTATTTCCGTAATTATAATTTATTTAATTAGAAGTAAAATACACAAACGTTAATTCCTAATTACTTGATAGCAATCCTATAGTGTTTGGTTAAGTCCGAACCTATTATCAAGTAATCATACTTCGTAGTTGTATTGTCTCGATCTTGTATCCATAGTCAATCACGCAAGTTATCTTATTGTCGTATTGTCTCGATCTCGTATCCATAGACGATCACACGAAGTGTGAACTGATTCGTTGTATTATCTCGCCTCAGTCCATAGACAATCACTTTCGGAGAAAGGACTTATAGGTGGAAAAGTTTTAGATTGAGGTATATTTGGGTACCCTCGTCCTTTCACCACGGGATGCATAGACACCCGAAGAGCTGACGAATTTACAAAAGGCCACGGGATGCATAGACTCTCGGTCGGCTGACGAATTTACGAAAGGCTACGGGATGCATAGACACCCGGTCGGCCGATGCATTTACAGAAGCTACGGGATGCATAGACACCCGAATAGCTAACGAGTTTACAAAAGGCCATGGGATGCATAGACACCCGGTCGGCTGATGAATTTACGAAAGGCTACGGGATGCATAGACACCCGGTCGACCGATGAATTTACAGAAGATACGGGATGCATAGATGCCCAAATAGCTAATGAGTTTATAAAAGGCCACGGGATGCATAGACACCCGGTCGGCTGACGAATTTACGAAAGGCTACGGGATGCATAGACACCCGGTCGGCCGATGAATCTACAAAGTCTACGGGATACATAGACACCCGATCAACCAACGAATTTACGAAAAAGCCTTGAGATGCATAGACATTCGACCTGCTGATTTCATGAAAAACTTGAGATACTAAAAACACTCGGGCAACCGATTGGCTGGCAGAGGTGCTAAATCAAACACTCCCATATAAAACAAACAAAATGGAGGGAAAACGCATTTTAACTCCATCATTCCTTGATCAAAGTAAAGAAGGGGTATAAGCGTGTCTCTCATACGCCCTGTCCACCCGAACGCTGCTCCCCATTTAAAGAGAAAAAAAGGGAGGGAATAGGCGCGTTTCAAGTAGACGCATCCCCATGCACCCTGCCTTCCCATTTTTGCTTTAACGGGATGCATAGACACCCTGCTGGCTAACAAATTTATGAAAATCCTCGAGATGCATAAACACTTGGCTGACTGACAAATTTACAGAAGGCCACGGGACATATAACTACCCGGTCGGTCAACGAACCCACAGGATGCCAAAGGCACCCATAGTAGGCTATAAGATATTTAGAACACTCGGACTACTAATCGACTTTGAGAGACGCTGAATCAAACAACGTCTCCCATATAAAAAGAACAAAATAGGGAGTAGGCGCGTTCAAATATACACCGCGCTCCCATCACACTCTATTTTAAATACACGCTTCCTCCAAACCCGCTAAAGCAAAAATACACCATATAAAATAAGAATAAGCGCGCCGAACCCCCTAAGGCAAAGCAGAAAGCCGCTGTCTTCCTAAGGATAGGCGCGTCCAAGTACTCCCTATCACAGTTAGGCACGTTTCAAACTACGTCCTTCCTAAACCCACCACGGAAAAGCACAATGCCACGGTCCAAATATCATCCTAGCCTACATTGTGATGGACGCTAACTAACAAAGGATGCCCCACAACGAAGAGCAAGAAGACTTTATATGCAACATAATAAAATAGAATTAACAATAACATAGGATCAACTGAAGAAAGCGCAGAAAGCGCAGAATGCAAATCCAAGCTTAAAACTACATAATACCCCACATAGTTAAAGTATCCACAAACAATCATACAAACAAATTGTTCAAAGAAGAAGAAAGTGCACGAGATAAGTAAATGGAAAGCAGAGGAAATGAAAACGGGAATGCATTAAGCAGACTGGAACAAAGACCATTCATGCCTTTTCTTTTTGAGGTCCGCACGAACTTTATCCTCTACAATCTCCGCTTGCTGAGATGCAGCAGCCGCTGCTCCCACGTTGGCGGTAAGCTGGTTCAGCACCACCTTCTTATCAGCAGTAATTTTGGAAAGACAGACTAGCTCCTCCTCGAGTTTAGAAATCTGATCATGGAGATGCACGCGTGGGTCATTATGACCCTTCACCTTTGTCAATAGCTCGTCCAACCACTTTACTCGAAAGCCGAGATTGACTGAGGCACAAATAGTAGTCTCCCAACCATGCAAAGCACTAGCATCGATGGGACCATTCCCCACCCGCGCGAGTTGGTCCGCTACCTCGAGGAGATTCTTATTCATATAACACAATGTCCTCATATCGAAGAGACCCTCCTTCACCGTATGACCACCGCCGCGCTCCACAATATCCCTGTAAGTGACGGTAAGCGCAGATGGCACCCAAAAACCATGAACTAATTTATAAACAACGGGATCGACGTCGGCCTCAGCGGCATCCGCCACTCTCGAAAAGCGAAATTTTTCGTCCTCGGGAATCGATAACGGGTCAGAAACGTTGGGGCATCTCTCCAAATGATCAACCAACACAGAGTCATCACCATCTAATCGAGCGCATTTCACAGACCCTTCGGCAAGAATCATGCGTCTCCTACCCTCGATACTAGAGCCCTCATGCTTGCCGATTTCTTTACGCTTGTAACCCATATCCTAAAAAGCGATATACGCGCAAATGGAATAACGACGGTAAGCACTAACGAACGTACAAAAAAAAAGAATGAATGAATGAAGAATACACTAAGGACTGAGCAAAAAGAAACTAACCTCGGGAGTGAGCAGAGAATCGTGAGGTTTCTGATGAGACGCGGAAGAGGCAGAAGAAGACTCTGAGTCACTCGTAGAACCTACAAAATAAAGAATAATATGATCTGGCTGAGGTGCCATGTGAGCTGTGGACCCACCTGGAATCGACCGGTTCGACCCGGAAGGACTCAGCGAATATAGCACGTTACTAGGTGATAGGTGTAGAATACACCCTATTTATTATCTACTGTTTATACTTTCTTTGCTATTTTTCTTGTAAATTATGTACTTTACGCGTGTTTTTGAGTTATTAGGTACTTTGGAGTCGCACCGAGAAAAAGAAAAAGAAATCACCAAATTTGAGCAAAAAGGGCAAAATTGTCATTTCAGCGAACACTATCTGGAGCCCGGTCAAGGTTAAGGGGCAACTATCTATGGAAGAATAATTAAAGACAGCCAGCTGAAGTTATGGGGTGAACATCTGTTGTAAAGCACCCAGTCTGGGATGGCCCTTATCTAATGAGTGGGCACCACTGCCTAAACCCTGCCCTAATTCATAACCTAAAATTGAGAGATATCTTTTCTCTCAATCATTTGTACCCGAAGAAGAATACAGAGAAAGCAAGGAGGCGCAGCCATGAAGAGAACAAAGATTAAATTCAAGAAATGGAGAAGAGATCGCTGGGTTCTGAAGTTGAGAGACTCTGAAATCGACACGGTGTGAAGTGTTGACGTTACTGCTGGTGGAGATGAAGTCAATTCGGAGTTGAATCTGTGGTTAAATGGGATATTGAGATCCAGAGAAGATCGAGATGGAGAATATAGTGTTGTTGAACAACCCAGAGAGGATGAACATGAGGGTTCTGTGGATGAATCAGATCGAGAAGAGCTGGGGTTTTAAGTTTGAATCTTCAACTAAGAAATCAGAGATCGGTTAGGATTTGGTGTGAAGCAATCAGTAGGAGGAATTGATGAATCAAAGATTGGATTACTGTTGTTATTAGTATGAGCTTGAAAGACGGGTTGGTGGAAGACAGGATATGAAGAACTGGAACAAATGGAGAGTGGGTACGATTCTGTAGAAGGTCGAAGCTGAGAAGTGCTGCTGCTGCACAAGGAGTGATGGAATGTTTGCGAATTGAATAGATGTATGCTTATGATTGTTACAGGGAAATGAAGACAGAAAAGGCCTGCAAAATTGGTCGGAAATACCCAGAAAACAGAGGAGACTCGGTCGGATTTTCTACTCTGGCGAGTCAACTCGGTACCGGCCGATGAGCGATCCAACTCAGCTGAGTAAGACCAGTTAGCCGAGTAAGATGCTGACTCGGTGTCTGACTTCCTTTTATTTGACCCACATAGACTTATGACGACCGTTAGTTGACAGTAATGTTTAACGGAACTGTGACAGAATATTCCATAGACTGCAACAGTATCTCAGGTGTCCGGTGGTGACTTTCCAGCCGGATTCCGGTGTACCAGTAATATTCCGGCGAACCAATTTGTGGAGAATTTTGTGTAGACTTTTCTCATGGGTGTAAAGACTTGGATTTGGAATTGGATGTGGAATTTGAATTGAGATTGAATTTGGAAGATAAGTGGAGGAATTTTACAAAGACAAGGACTTGGAGATTGAATGGGAAAAGGATCCTAATCCTAAGAAGATTTCAAGCAAATTGAAGCTTATAAATAGAGAAGTTCTCTACTTTTCTCTATACTTTTCTACACCTCTACACACTACACTTTGATTTTGTTTTGTTTTAATTTGTTTTATGAACTTCAAATTATGTGTGGCTAATTTTCTTATTGATTGAGGATGAATTCCTAGTTCTTGACATGTTTTGTGTTTTGTTTTAAATCTACTTTGAAGTTTTCACTTGATTATCGTTTGTTTTTACTAATATGAGTGTTTATGGTTGTTTGATAGGTTGTTTAGAGTGCACGCTAAATCGATTTGTTAACTCAATCTAAAGCTAGTAGAAGTTGGGGAATACGTAATAGTTTCTTGACTCTTTACACAAGTAGAAAACACGAGGCAGAGGGATTCTGTGGAGCAATTGTGTGTGAAAACAACGCTAGAAAGTGGACCGAGCGAACCGAGTTTAACTACTAGTATCAAACCTAAATTCATAAATCTTTATCCGTTCATTGAATTACATCTTGTAAACGAACCTCAAGGTGGTTCTTTGAATAAAATCTGATAACTAAGCGGACCTGTTACTCAGTGAAATTAGGAATTTTGGGGTTAGCTAAGCGAACCTGTTGACCTACCACTACACCATTTTAAGGGATTCGCAACCCAGGTTTGCAACGACACAAGCGCGGTTGCGAATTTTTTGGTTGCTAATTGCAACTGATTTTTTTCGCAACGGAGGACTGCCGTTGCGAATTTTGCAACCTCACAGGCAAGGTTGCGAATTACAACTGAGCTGGGTTCAAGCGTGTGAACCACGTGCGTGGTCGGGAACACTAGGACTTATAAACACGCCCCAGTCAAACTTTGGTCAAGACTATGTTTTTTTTCCCACCCTTAATCCCAATCTAGGGTATATCCCAATCTAGGGTATGTCGAGTTCCCTCCTCATCTTCATTTTTCTCCGCCAAACCACAGAGACTCAGTCTCTCCTCCCTCTCCTCTCGTCTCCATCTCCATCTCGATCTCGATCTGCTCAACTGAGCTGTTTTTTTCCTCTCAATATCTAAAATCTATCATCGTGTAGAACTGAATATCATCAGGTATAAATTTTGACATAGTTTTTAGGGTCTATAGATTTTGATTTCTAGGGTTTCAGTTGTGATTTTTAGGGTTCAGAGATTTGATTTCTAGGATTTTGAATTTTGATTTAAGTTTATCGAATCCTAGGGTTGCATTTAAGTTTTTGGTTTTTTGGTTTTAATATTTGATTTCAGTTTTTCGATTTCACTTGTGAATCCGATTCTTTCAATTTCAGTTTATTTTTAAATTTTTTTTCTTTCCATTTTGTGGTTTGTTGTTTATCTGAATCTAATACCCTTTATTTTGTTTCCATGTTAGGGTTTGTCAAGATTGAAGAACTGACAGTTCATTGGAGCTTGAAGAAGAACTGGTCAGAGTTGGTTTAAGAAGAACTAAGAAGGTATATCCAACTATGAAATTGTTTTGATTATTTTGGTTCCTTTTATATGTTCTTTCCATTTATGGTTTGTTGTTTATCTGAATCTAATGCTTTTTTTTTGCCATGGTAGGGTTTGTCAAGATTGAAGAACTGAAGTTCAGTTCATTAGAGTTTGAAAAAGAACTGGTCAGAGTTGGTTTAGGAAAACTAAGAAGGTATATCCAACTGTTTTGATTATTTTGGTTCCTTTTATATTGTTTAGCCGAAGTTTAATAGAATATCATTGAGCATGATAAAAATGGTCCTAGCGGTGAATCGCAAAAGCTACTTGTATCTCATTCTCTCTTTATTGAGAGGATGTTTCTGTCATTAACCTAAGGCATTCGGCAACCCTATCGCTAGGACTCAGTTGAAGCTCCATGTTAGAATTGAATTGGTGTACTTAAAGAAATTTTGTATAATCTCTTAACTTAGAAGTTTTTATAAGTTGTATGGTCTGAACTTAAGAATTTTTAAGTTTGTATGGACTGAACTTAGAAATTTTGTATAATTTCTGAACTTAAAGATTTTTATAAGTTTGTATGGACTGAACTTAATAATTTTTGTAAGTCTGATCTTTGATTTTGATAGAATCTTAGTGAGCATTATAAAAATGGTCCTAGCGGTGAATCGAAAAAGCTCATTGTAGCTCATTCTCTCTTTGTTGAGAGAATGTTTCTGTCGTTACATAAGGCCTTCGGCAACCCTACCTCTAGGACTCAGTTGAAGCTACATGTTAGAATTGAATTGGTGTACTTAAAGAAATTTTGTATAATCTCTTATGGTCTGAACTTAAGAATTTTTATAAGTTTGTATGGACTGAACTTAGAAATTTTGTATAATTTCTGAACTTAGAGATTTTTATAAGTTTGTAGGGACTGAACTTAATAATTTTTGTAAGTCTGATCTTTGATTTTGATAGAATCTTAGTGAGCATGATAAAAATGGTCCTAGCGGTGAATCACAAAAGCTCATTGTAGCTCATTCTCTCTTTGTTGAGAGGATGTTTCTGTCGTTAACATAAGGCCTTCGGCAACCCTACCGCTAGGACTCAGTTGAAGCTACATGTTAGAATTGAATTGGTGTACTTAAAGAAATTTTGTATAATCTCTTAACTTAGAAGTTTTTATAAGTTGCATGGTATGAACTTAAGAATTATTATAAGTTTGTATGGAATGAACTTAGAAATTTTGTATAATTTCTGAACTTAGAGATTTTTATAAGTTTGTGTGGACTGAACTTAATAATTTTTATAAGTCTGATCTTTGATTTTGATAGAATCTTAGTGATCATGATAAAAATGGTCCCAGTGGTGAATCGCAAAAGCTCATTGTAGCTCATTATCTCTTTGTTGAGAGGATGTTTCTGTCGTTAACCTAAGGCCTTCGACAACCCTACCGCTGGGACTCAGTTGAAGCTATATATTAGAATTGAAGGGCATATGTCAAATTCATGATATACACTTGAATTCTAACATGTAGCTTTAATTGCATAAGAAGTATATGTTTTTATGGGTTGGATAGCCAATTACTTTTATTGTCTGGCTGTATTCATTTATAATTGAAGTAGATATATCAATTTAATGGAATGAATTTAGTATAGTTTTAAATGATAATATTTTTGTGATTAATCTTATGCTGTGTACATATCAAATTCATAGATACATGTTAGAGTTGTTGTAGATATCATATCAAAAAATGCTGCTGATTTTGTATTGATGTAGTGTACATATACCGTCTGAATTTTAACATAGATACTGTCTTTAGGGTATGTCATTTACGGTTGATAAGGGATGGATGAAATGTCCTTGTAAGTCTGCTCAGTACATAGAAGGTGTTAGGTCATTTATAGAGTTTGTTAATAGAAATGGTGGCGGAAATACCTTATTCTCATGCCCTTGTAGTAGATGTAAGAACTGTAAAGGATTGGGGCCACTTAGTGAAATTTCATTGCATTTGCTTAAGTATGGTATTCTTTATACATACACGACATGGCGTTTTCATGGGGAAAAGTTAGAAGTAGCAGCACGGTCACATGTGGATAACACTAGTAATGGTGATGTAGCCGAGAATGTAGAAAATATTAATCCTGGTATAGGTGAGGGTGAAAATTTAGGAGATGTTGTTGAGGATGATGGTACTGCTGTAGTAGATTACAATATTAGAATAGATAGTGGGGTTCATAATGATGCTGGAACTAGGAAAATGAAGAAAAAGGAATTTGTCTATGAGCGTGCAAAAGAACCATTGTATCCATCGTGTCGTAAGGGAGTGACAGCATTGTATGCTTCCATCAAGTTGAATCACATAAAGATACAATATGGGTTTTCTGATAATGGTATGACTGCACTCTTAGAGTTGATGAAGGAGTTGCTTCCCGAAGAGAATACACTGCCATCTAAGTATGCAGAAGTGGAAAAGATGATCCAAGAACTAGGAATGGATTATATAACATATGATGCCTGTGTAAACGACCGTGTTTTGTATTGGAAGGATCATGCATCGCTGGTGAAGTGTCCTGTTTGTCAAGAATCTAGGTATAAGAAGGTTTTTAATGATGAGAGGAAGCTTACTACTGTTGTTCAGAAGACGGTTAGACATTTTTCGTTGATTACAAGGCTGAAAAGGTTTTACAACGAACCATGGATCGCGGAGGCAATGACTTGGCATTCTAGAGCAAAGTCAGATATAAACATCATGCGTCATCCCATCGATTCTTCAGCTTGGCGATGTGCTGATAGTTTTTCGCCAGAGTTTTCCAAGGAACCAAGGAATGTTACACTTGGGATATCAACTGACGATTTCAATCCAAATGGGTGTTTCGGTCTTGCACGTTGTTGGCCGGTGATTATATGTATTTATAATTTGCCTTCTTCGTTGTATATGAAGCCGGAATTCTCTTTGTTGTCGTTGCTGGTATCAGGCCCAAAAGCACCCAGTAAAAACTTTGATGTTTATTTAGAAATACTGGTAGATGAGTTGAAGAAGTTATGGGATGGTGTACTAGCATTTGACGCTTTTAGCAAAACTGAATTTTTGATGAGATCATGGTTGTTGTGGGGTATTCACGACTTTCTAGCATTAGGGACTTTAGCGGGATATGTAACTCATGGATATTGTGTTTGTCCTACTTGTGGAGAAGACACTGTTGCTGATTATTTGCCATTTACTAAGAAGATCTGCTACAGGGGACACCGAAGATGGCTACCATCGAAGCATAAGTATCGCGATGATATGACAAATTTCGATGGACATGTGGAGCATGGTACAGCTCCATGGCCACTAACAGGGCTGCAGATACAAGAGATTGTAGGTAAACTCAGTTCCAAGAAGGGCAAGAGAAAACAACCATCACAAGCAAGTCTCAAACGTAAAAGAAAAGCTGATACCAACAAGGTTAGTCCTCTGTCCTATCTTCATTTGATTTATGTTTTTTCTTTACCTTGGAGATTTGTTAGTTTCTGAAAGTGCTTGTTTATCTATTTTCAGGAACTTGAAGATGACGGCAATGTTGAAGATGAGGTTAATGACCATTCTCTGTTCACCCGAAGATCTATTCTCTTTGATTTTACCAATTAGGGATCAAATGTGATTCGCCATATTATAGATGTCATGCACACAAAGAAGAATATAATGGAGCATCTTCTGAATACTATGATGGGAAACAACAAGTCAAAAGATAGTCCTGCTGCACGTCAAGATATGGAAGATATGGGGATAAGAAAGAAGTTGTGGTTGAAAGAGGATGCTGAGACTGGTAGAACAACAATGGAAAAAGGATCATTTGAGATGACGAAGAAGGAGAAAATTGACTTTTGTAAAGTTTTGAAGAATATGAGGGTGCCTTTCGGTTTCTCTTCAAATCTTCGCAACTGCGTCAGTGTTAATCCTCCGGAGCTAAGGAATTTTAAATCTCATGATTACCATGTAGTAATGCAGCATTTTCTTCCGCTGCTGGTTCATACTGCAACATCGCTACCTAAAGAGCTACGAGTATCTCTTCTCCGAATCAGCATATTTTTCAACATTCTGTGCACGAAGGTTGTAAACCGAGAACATCTGCTAAAAGCAAAAGCCAGCCTTGTAGAAGCAATTTGTGTTCTGGAGAAACATTTTCCTCCGTCATTCTTTGTTATCAGTATTCACCTGATGATTCATCTAGCAGATGAAGCTTTAAACTCCGGTCCGGTGAGATTCAGGTGGATGTATCCCTTTGAGAGGTAAAATTTCACAACTGACTTTGTTGTTTAATGTCTATAACCTAAGTAATGTCTAGAACTTGAGTAATTGATTATGTTTTTTAATGTATATAGCTTGAGTGTTGGCATGTCCTAACAGACTTTGTTGTTTAATTGCTACTTTTTAGGTTAATGAAAGGTTTCAAAGGGTTAGTGCGCAATAAAAGGTATATTGATGGGTGCATAACAAGAGGGTATACGCTGTGAGAAGCAAGTTTGTATGGCATGGAGGGCCTGTCAAAGGATGGTGATGGTACTCATAAGCATACTCTCCAGGCATTTTTTGATGATGACGATGAGTTTGCTGATGAGATGCCTTTAGGTAAAGTTAGGGATATTATTCTAACTCAGGTGCAGTTTGAACAAGCTCGCAAATGGCTTCTCTCTAAGTATGATGGATTAGATGATTGGCAAAGGTACCGATTTTTAATTTTACACCTTTAAGTGTTTTAAGTACGATGGTTGCAAAGAGTTTTCCTTAACTGTTGAGATGTTATATATCTATCGACATAATTGTTTTGAATTATTTTTTAATTGTAGGAAGTTTGAGTCCTATGTTAATGGTCAGAGAAATTGTCCCTCAAAGAGTTTTCTTTTGTGGTTACGCGAAGAGGTAACATATTAGCCTAAATTATGTACCTTGACTCTCTTTCTGTAATCTATGTGTAATTACAATTCATATTTTACTAATTAGCTTGATTTCACACATGTTCTCTTGCAGTTGTTAGAAGCTAATGAAGCAAACTCAACACTTTGGCGACTAGTGCATGGACCTCTCTTCAAGGCGCAGTCGTATAAGATATACCAAGTGAATGGATTTACTTTCTGTGCTGAAGATTACAAGGGGTTGGTTGTGTCACAAAACAGTCGTTTGTCGATGAAAGATATTGCAAGTTATAGAGCGAAGTCCACGGACACAAATTACAAGGAAACATAAATGACCTATTATGGAGTTATTAGGAAGATTATCAAGTTGAATTTTATGGAATTTGAAGAAACTGTATTTTATTGTGATTGGGTGAAGGTTGAAGACAAGACTAATGGGTGCAAGGTTGATGCAATTACAAAATTGATAAAGGTTAACTTGTCCAAGATGAAAAGCATTGATGGAATTATGGATTGCATCTGAAGCGACACAAGTTTTCTACTCAAAGGATCTGTCTGAAAAAGGGTGGTCTTTGGTATTGCATTCATCGCAAGGATTGACTTCATCTATAGATAGTATTGAAATTCCTAGGATTTATCAGTCAGCTCTTACTGACAATGAGAGTTTAGAGAAGCTTATATGTGTTGATTCTGTGGTTTAAAGCTCTGTGTGACAATGATAGTTTAGACTTGCTTGTTTGTGTTCTTTTTCTGATAAATTTTGTTTTATCACTTGCGGATTATCTTATATGTTATGTTTGTTCTCTTTTCTCCTATTTTTTGTGTTATCACTTGCGCATTCTTTATAGCTTCTATTTGATATGTTTACGTGCATAGTTACAAAGGATAGGTGTTATAAGTTTAACTTATTTCTGACATAGAACTTGGTCGTTGTTTTGCAGGTTATTATGGCAGAATTTGAAGTAGATGAGAATGTCTTCCCAATTCCAAAAATTCAACATCACACGGCCACCTGAAAGGCGCCTTAACTCGTACTCATGTCCCCATCTCATTAAAAACATGGAAGCATGTGCCCGATACTTAAAAAGATGATATTTGGAAGGAACTGCAGGTACAAATATGATTTCTGTTCACACTTTTTATTAAGACATAAATGTATTAGATGTCTCTACATACATTCTAAATAACTCTTTTCTCTCAGAGAGTATATCCTATAGCCGAGTCTTCTAAAGTTATCATGGTTAAGTCGATGGCTCCTATATGGAGCAGACGCAAGCATGAGTTACGATATGCTTATTATGATCCCTATCCAACTCATTAGGAAAGGATTGCACATATTCCTCCTGGTGTACCTGAAGAGGAGTGGATAGAATTCTGTGAGAATGAAAACACTCTTAAACAACAGGAAAGTAGAGCTGAGAACAAGAGGAAGCGACAGCTATATGACCACTCTCACACCACCGGTCGTAAATCTCATACTTTGATCAAAGCTGAACTGGTATGCATATTGATTTCAGTTCTGGTGTGATTTATGAATCTCAAAATATGGCCATTATGGTTAGTCTTATCCTTGTTTAGATTGATTAATAAAAATAAACTCGTTATATTGGTAGGAGAGCGAGAATCCTGGTGTGTAAATCACCACCTCTGATGTGTGGATTAAAGCTCATACTCAAGAGGTAGGGGCAGTTTTACCTAGTGTGCAAAAATACTTTGTGAGTCAGCTTGTATTTCATTTAAATTAGTACTCATATGTATACTATATACTGCTTATTTATATATTTTTATATCTGACACATGCATTGTTGTGCTCAACATGGCAGGATGATCTTAAGAAGGTGCAAGAACATATCAACCAGAAAAAAGCTGCGGGTATTCCTTTACCAGACATAGATGTAGTGACTAAAGATTTTGGGAAGGAATGTAGAGGACGGGTTCATGTTGTTGGTCATGTTACTCGCACACAATATGATTGTTCTGCTCCTGCGCGTGCCAAAGTACAAGAACTGAATCCAAGGATGGAGCTGTTAAGCAAAAAAAGGAGGAGCTAGGTAACAAGGTCGAGGGTCTGATCACAGCTTTAGGATCAGTATGTAATTTGTGAAGGAAATTCAAACTGCAATGGTCAGTTGTTGCATCAAACAACAGCAGCTGTTCACAACGTCACGCCGCAGCTTCTCCTGTTCAGAATGATTCACTTGCTCAAACACCTACACCTGCTCAAACACCTTCACCTGCTCAAACACCTTCACCAGCTCAAACACCTTCACCAGCTCGATCATCAGTAGCAGGTACTGAAATGCCTCCATGTGCATTGTTGAACATTGATGATGAAGTCATTGCTGTTGGTAGGCTGTGCACCGGTGCCATGGGACGTATGTGTCACGGATGTATTGTACCATCTAATCTTGGAAAGGTGACGTTGGACAAGATTCTCCTCCCAAATGAACCATTCCTGAAACTTAACAAGTTTGTTTCAACCTTTCAAGATGTTGGAATTGGAGGGTACGTGCTTCATCCTAAGAAGTGCATCAGAAATGACTAGTCTGGTCGGCGGTCGACTTACTTTTTTGGAGATATATCAGCCATCGTATATAATGCTCGCTAATCACTTTATTAACAACACATGGCTTTATCTTATTTTTCTTATAAATGTTCACACTTTTGTACATGTGCTTAGCATGCTAACATGTAGATTCTTATGCAGTTGTGCATAAGGAAGACTCTCAGGCAGTTGTGCTTTATCTTTTTTTTTTCTTTTTTTGAAACACTTTTGTACATGTGCTTAGCATGCTAGCGTATAAATTCTTATGCAGTTGTGCATAAGGAAGACTCTCAGGCAGATTCTTATGCAGTTCTGCATAAGGATGTCTCAGGCAGTTGTGCTTAAAAAACTTTGAATCGTAATGTATCCATGTGAACCGACAATATCAATATAATCAGTTTTCCTTTATGGATGTGTATGGTTTGGGTTCTGTTGTATTTTTTTGCGCAGGTGACTGCACTGCAGGTCAGTTGAAGCGGTAGTAGCCACCCGGGGGAATATCAATCCCTGGTAAGTACACTTCCTTTTCTTATGCTTATCATATTGATTTCAAGCTTATGGATATTAATCTTTATTATGTAATTACTTTTGAGGTACTATGTTGTTCGTGCTGTTGCTACAGACTATGTTGTTGGTGACCTTAATCCGGTAAGTCTTTGTTGTGATCTTCGTTACATTATCATTTGCATTTTATTCATTAAGCCATTGGGTCTGGTGGGTCTTCATAACAACACTCTTAACTTATATGAATAGAGAGCAATGCGTCTTAGAAGTTGTTCCACTTACCCAAGTTTTTCCATGTTTTTTTAGCTTGAGTTCAATAGTTAATCTGAATGTCTTGCTTTTTATGGTTCTACAACGATCTTCCCAGTAGCATGACCTCCCATCCTCTTAGGCCAAGCTTGTTCTGCCTCTGTAAGTGGATACTTGGAGTCGACTAATATCTTCAACTTGCCTTCTTTAACCAATATTCTATTTGTGCAGTTCACAGTTTTGTCAGACCTGGAACCATCTCTCAAAGCTCTTAAAGATAAGCTGTTGACTTTGTAATGAGCATTGATTGTTAATTGGTAAAGATAGTTCCAGGGAATTAATGAATGTTTCTTATGTTTTCTTTTGCATCTAAGTGTTAGCATTAGCATCCCCGGGCAAGATGAATTTGTTTTCCAACCACGCTTATTCGGAAAGGTAATGCTAGTTTTGGAATTTTATTTGATAAAGAATGAAGTTAGTTATTTCATACTTGTAGAGTATGTGCAAGTTGAACAATGCCTTTTGCCTCAATGAACTTAGATGACATTTTTGAATGTCATACAAAACTAAGATGTCAAAATACACACTGCTACAAAGTCAATGATCTAAATTACACTAGTAGTCTGCAGCTGCGACTATCTGAACACAACCCAATTAGGTCAGTCGTGGTTAAGGACAGATTGGAAACATAAATCATGCTTAATTGTGTCTCATTTTCCCTAAATTTTGGTTTGGGTTTCTTTATTGTGTTCCATTAATGTTGGTGTAAAGGTTTCATTTTTAATCTAGGTATACATTGGTTTTGGATTTAATGGTCACTCTATCTATCGCAAGTTGAGTTTATTATGTGGGATCTGAATATAAATCAACCTCTGTGTTACATTCTAACTTTTTGCCCAATATTGTTCTGATAGAAAATTACTTGACTTTTTTCAGTGGATTGTGAAATCTCTACGGTTGTACAGACTCATTCATGGAAGCTTCGCTATGGTTATGATCGTGTGAATGATGATAAAGATGTTTCCAACATCGAGGCCAAGATGACTGATGGTATGTCATATATCTTAAATTTTTTAGTAGTTCGCCAGTTCTTACTTTCATTTTTAGTATAGTCAAGACTAAATAAAACAAGAACAATTTTAGGGGATAGTTTTGTGTATTATGCTTACAAGATGCTAGTGCAGACCTAAAAAGATATCACAGAATTCGGTGTAATTTAGGACTTGGCTGACTTCAGCTGGATTACAAGATGCCCAAATTCTGGTGTAGATTCAATGTTTTTACAGAACACCAATTATATGCGCAAGCTTTTTATATATCATTGTTTTAACTTAGGTCATTGGAAGGAGGATTAGAGACAATGTAAACTTATCCAGTTCCCCATATTCATCATTTCCACAGATATTGCCTGCTTATACTTGCACAACCATATTATTTCTTTATTAGTTTTTGACTTCAATTGATTTATAAGCATACTGGTTATCTGATTGGAAGAATTTGTGATGCTTTGTTCGCAGGTTAATTGAATGATGCTCTGTTGTGAGATCGGAAAGGTTGGAGAATAAAACAGCAAAGCAGCAGCCATTAGGTCCCTTAGCAGCTGCAAGATTTGTAAGTTATAATGTAGTATCTCCTTATAGAGATTTAAGTTAGAAGAACTTGGGAATTTCAGAACTTTATACAAACTGAACTTAGGAACTAAGTAATTTATGTGTATGTCAATTAAATAAATGACATAGTTTGTATCAAATACTCATATTTGTTGTTACCTTCAATTGAAGAATTATTTTTTCATAATGGTGAATGTGGAAATGAAAGTGAATGAATGTGTAAAAGTTTGTACATCTGTGGAATGTTGAATAAGGGGAAATGGGTAACTGCAGGGGGAAATGGATTTTGACCAGGTCAATGAAGACTTGATCTTTTTTTTTAGGTTGAAAAATATTCGCAACGTCTTCTATCTGTTGCTAAATTAGAACCAGAACCAGAACCAATAATATTTTAGTTCCGGGTAGGAGTATTCCTGGAATTCGAAACATTTTAGCAATGGCGGACCTTGGTTGCAAATAAATAGCGTCGCAACGGCAATCCCCTTTGCTGACCGAGAGTCGCAACAGAGCTTATGCCGTTGCGAAAAATGCAACGTCGTGTTTTGCAACGTCGATCTGCCGCTGCAACTCCAGTCAGCAACGTCCAGATTCCGTTGTGAATCCCTAAAAATGGTGTAGTGTACGGTTGGTGATAATTTGTGACTAATAAAAAGTGGAAAAGAACATAACTTGAATCATTATTTTGCAACGAAGATGTGACTACTAATTTTCCCATAGTCTACGTAATATGAGCAGCTCAGAGGATCATATACTAAGTAGTATGGATACCTCAGTTGAACTGATATTGTAGAGTAAGTAAAAGGTATGTTTGAAATAAGATCTACTCAGAAGATCATATACTAAATAATAAAGATACTTAGCAAGAGCAGATGCTAAGAAATCAAAGGTATTTCTGTAATACAGAGACGCGTAAGCAAATAAGCTAAATAAAGAGATATCTCTGAAGAACAGATAACTCAGAAAATGGAGATAGCTCAGAATACAGAGATAACTCAGAAAACAGAGATAACTCGGTAAGTAAATCTCTAAGAGAGAAGATAATGTAAGTGCATATAAGTTATCAACACAAAAGAGATTACGTGGTTTGGTTAATCTTAACCTACGTCCACGGGTAAAGATGATAAGTTTATTATTGATCTTGTTACATTTGGATGGAAGAACTCCATTAAAGAAAGTATGAAGCTCTAGTAAATAAGAGAGAAAGTAGAGAGATGAGTCTTTTCTATAATCCTAGCTCACCCAAATGTCCCCTTTCTTTGTTGGTGAAGCTTGGTATTTATACCCTCTTCTACTCCAGATATATCTTTGTTGTCTTTGGGTTCATCATATCCTGATATATCTTCCGCACGGACCGTACCTTCGTTCACCGCAAGCTTTATCCAATCGGAATCTGCCACCTCAGCTGACCCACGTTCCTTTGGGAACTACCCAGCCTTAGTACATATTGTACCTTCGTTGGCCGCCTACCATCTCCAATCAGACGATGCCACCTTAGCTTCCCCCACGTGCCATCGTGAACTGTGAAACCTCCGTACAAGTTGTACCTCCATTGGACGCGTACCTTCGCCGGTCAGAGGATACCACGTACTTTGAGCCCACGTGGTTAACGACTGCGCCTTTGTACTAAAATCTGTGCAGACTGCTCAGCTACCTCTGACAGACAGACACACCCATGTGCCTATATTACAACCTATTGCTTAATAATTAAGCAATCTTGGTAATGATTTGGTGTACACTGTTGTAGCGTACTTTGATACTCCAACCTTTAACATTGCGCCACACGTTGATAGAGATAACTTCATAACTTAGCATCCTAAGGAGAGATGTAGTGTGCGTTGTTGTAACATCATAAGTTGCTCCACCTTTAATATTGTGCCACGTGGCACGGTAGATTTTTGGTATCTACAGTTTTCCCCTTTTCTTGAGGGTTGTTCGAAGAACGATCCTTAAGAAAAAATCCTGATCCTCCTTCGTTTATTTCGCTGAAGTATCATCGAAGTATCGAATAGGTTTGCTGAGACACCTTCGAAGTATTTTTCTGAGGTACCTTTGAAGTATTGAAGTAGTTTGTCGATGTAGAGAAGTATCGAAGTAATTTACTGAGGTACCTTCGAAGTATTGAAGTATCAAAGTAATTTATTGAGGTACCCTCGAAGTGTAGAAATATCGAAGTAATTTTCTGAGGTATCCTCGAAGTATAGAAGTATTGAAGTAATTTACTGAGGTACCCTCGAAATATAGAAGTATCGAAGTAATTTGATGAGGTACCCTCGAAGTATATAAGTATCGAAGTAATTTGCTGAGGTACCCTCGGAGTGATGCTAATATTATCACACAAATATGCGTATGTTTGTATATATGTATGCATGTGTGTATGTATGTATGCATGTACGTACCTATGTATGTATGTACGTACATCTGCATGTATGTATGTATGAAGTCCATGCCTTCGTTAAAATGAAAGCTGAGACTGGGGTAGTGGTTTTCACCTTTTTAAAAGCGGAGCCTTCGCTCGCTGCTTAGGTATTTTTGCTAACTTTTGGGCTAGCCTTCATTCGTTCAAGATATAACGGGGCCAAAGGTACCCCCTCTTAGCATGCAACTAAGTTTTAGCTGAGTTTGAGCTTATTGATTAGGCGTATATTATTTACCTTAGATATGTATAAATACATTCGAGCCAAACATAAGCTCTGTATTTGCCCTTGTATACTCGTACTTAGATATGTACGAGCCAAGGTCAGCCTTCGTAATAGTCTTTGACTGCTGAGAATATGTATAAATACATTCGATCCAAAGATAAGCTCCATGTTTGCCCATGTATACTCGTACTTAGATATGTACGAGCCAAGGGAAGCCTTTGTAATAGTCTTTGACTGCTGAGAACGTGTATGTACACATTCGAGCCAAAGATAACCTTCGTATTTTCCCTTGGATTCGCGTACATAGATACGTACGAGCCAAGGACACTCTTCGTAATTGTCTTTGGATGTTGAGAATGTGTATAAATACATTCGAGCCAAAGATAAGCTCCATGTTTTCCCCTGGATGCTCGTACTTAGGTACGTATGATCCAATGACATCCTTCATAATTATCTTTGGCTGTTGAGAATGTATATGAATACATTCGAGCCAAAGATAAGCTCCATATTTTCCCTTGGATGCTCGTACTTAGATATGTATGAGCCAAAGGCAGTTTCGTAATTTTCTTTAGCTGTTGAGAATGCATATAACTACATTCGAGCCAAAGATAAGCTCCATTTTTGCCCCTGGCTTTGTTTACTTAAATAAGTACAAGCCACAGAGAAGTCTTCGTTTTTGTCTTTGGCTGTTGAGAATGTATGTGAATATACTTGACCCAAAGATAAGCTTCGTTTGGCTTCGTTTACTTAGATATGTACGAGCCAATGACAACCTTCGTTTTTGTCTTTGGTTGTTGAGAATGTAGATGAATATACTCGAGCCAAAGATAAGCTCCATCTTTGCCCCTATATACTCGTACTTAGATATATATACGAGCCAAGGGAAGCCTTTGTAATTGTCTTTGGCTATTGAGAATGTATATGAATACATTCGATCCAAAGATAAGCTTCATATTTTCCCTTGGCTGCTCGTACTTAGATATGTACGAGCCAAAGGCAGTCTTCGTAATTTTCTTTGGTTGTTGACAATGTATATAAATACATTCCAGCCAAAGATAAGCTCCATTTTTTTCCCTGGCTTTGTTTACTTAGATAAGTACGAGCCACAGAGCAGTCTTCGTTTTTGTCTTTGGTTGTTGAGAATGTATATGAATACACTCGACCCAAAGATAAGCTTTATTTTCGTTCCAAGGCTTCGTAATTTTGACCTTTGTATTTCCGTTTCCTAAGAGTAAAATAGAAAAAGGGGTAGGCTACATTCCTAGTAGCCTCATTACTGAAATAAAAATAAAATAAAAATTAAAACTTCAGTATAGAGCTTAACAGAGATATGTTCACTGAGTTCGTATTTAATAGAACTGTCCAATGTTTGGGACTTAGTTCCTAAATGAACCTCAGGTTCAAAAACGGCGGAGAGTACTGCAAGCTGAGGTAAAGAAGGCGTATGCGAAATAAAACGACCCTCATCTCATAAATAACCTTAGGGATTTTACTCCAAAACTTTTACTGAGGTTCCTTCGGAAACGGAGGTATCCAGATCCAGAGAAGGTTCGCTCAGATATTAAAAAATGACAGAGAATACCGCAAACTGAGTAAAAGAAGGCGTATGCGGAAGAAAACGACCCTCAGCTCATAAATAACCTTAGGGATTTTACTCCAAAACTTTTACTGAGGTTCCTTCGGAAACGGAGGTATCCAGATCCAGAGAAGGTTTGCTCAGATATTAAAAAATGACAGAGAATACCGCAAGCTGAGTAAAAGAAGGCGTATGCGAAAGAAAACGACCTTCAACTCATAAATAACCTTAGGGATTTTACTCCAAAACTTTTACTGAGGTTCCATCGAAGACAAAGGTATTCAGATCCAGAAAAGGTTTGCTCATGAGCAAGCAAATAATAATAAAATAATAGCTTTTTAAGATTTGGAAAGTATTTTTAATGGTGTTTCATAACCACTTTTTGTAGATCCGTAAGATTTCAAGCTTCTTTCAAGGTATACTCGAAAAACTTGTCAAAGAATGAGAAATCTTTACTATAAAGTAAGATCCAACTGTCTTATTCTTAGATCCGAGCTTCTAACGAAGATCTAAAGAAAAAAGATGATGAAATAGCAAAAATAACGAAAATCGAGAGCTTTTAGGTCCAGCTCGTTTCTAGCGCCAAACTGTGACTACTAATTTTCCCATAGTCTATGTAATATGAGCAGCTCAGAGGATCATATACTAAGTAGTATGGATACCTCAATTGAACTGATATTGTTGAGTAAGTAAAATCTATGTTCGAAATAAGATCTACTAAGTAAGTAAAGATACTTCGCAAGAGCAGATGCTAAGAAATCAAAGGTATCTATGTAATACAGAGACGCGTAAGCAAATAAGCTAAATAAATAGATATCTCTGATGAACAGATAACTCAGAAAACAGAGATAACTCAGAATACAGAGATAACTCAGAAAACAGAGATAACTCGGTAAGAAAATATCTAAGAGAGAAGATAATGTAAGTGCATATAAGTTATCAACACACAAGAGATTACGTGGTTCGGTTAATCTTAACCTACGTCCACGGGTAAAGATGATAAGTTTATTATTCATCTTGTTACATTTGGGTGGAAGAACTCCATTAAAGAAAGTATGAAGCACTAGTAAATAAGCGAGAAAGTAGAGAGATAAGTTTTTTCTCTAATCCTAGCTCACCCAAAAGTCCCTTTTCTTTGTTGGTGAAGCTTGGTATTTATAGCCTCTTCTGCTCTAGATATATCTTTGTTGTCTTTGGGTCCATCATATCCTGATATATCTTCCGTACCAATGGTACCTTCATTCACCGCAAGCTTTATCCAATCGGACTCTGCCACCTCAGCTGACCCATGTTCCTTTGGGAACTACCAGCCTTAGTACAGATTGTACCTTCGTTGGCCGCCCACCATCTCCAATCAGACGATGACACCTTAGCTTCCCCTACGTGCCATCGTGAACAGTGAAACCTCCGTACAAGTTGTACCTCCGTTGGTCGCGTACCTTCGCCAGTCAGATGATGCCACGTATTCTGAGCCCACGTGGTTGACGACTGCGCCTTTGTACTAAAAGTTGTGCAGACTTCTCAACTACCTATGACATACCGACATACCCATGTGCCTATACTACAACCTATTGCTTAATAATTAAGCAATCTTGGTAGTGATTTGGTGTACTCCGTTGTAGCGTACTTTGATACTCCAACCTTTAAAATTGCGCCACACGTTGATAGAGATAACTTCATAACTTAGCATCCTAAGGAGAGATGTAGTGTGCGTTGTTGTGACATAATAAGTTGCTCCACCTTTAATATTTTGCCACGTGGCACGGTAGATTTTTGGTATCTACAAAATAAGGATTCCTTGATCTTGTCTCTCTTATTTATTTCAACTTTATCTTTTTAATTGCTTTGCTTATTTATTTTGCTTTATAAAATCTAAAACCAAAACCCCCCTTTTTGTGACATTATAAGACAACTAAAACCTCTTGATCCTCGTGGGAACGAACTTGACTACACTATATTACTTGTTAATTAGGTGGAAAAATATTAATTAATTTGTTGTGGTTAAGACACGCATTACTATGGGACTCCAAAGCTTGGCCATTGACACGAAGGGTCTCCGCCCGCAAAGGATTAACATATGATATGTGAAGGCGCGGAGACATCCAACCAGCCCCTTTAGACAATTTGACGCCAATGTTTTGCAAAAGATCCACGAATGAAGGGGTAGGGCTACCACCAGTACCTCGCTGGGGCCAAGACGGACTATTTGGCCGAACCTGTATGGGATGCGGAGACGAGACATCAACAGAAGAGCATGGGCGGGGAATAACCGATTTGGCCGCTTCTCGTATGGCCTTCTTAGCAAGACTCTTCTCAGACCAATCACTCATTGGGATGTTGAGGTATTCCTCCATCAAATAAGAAGGCGCCCTCCACCCCACGATATTGGACGAAGGAGCTTCCTGGGATCGTAGGATTTTCCACTTAATTAAACAAAATGATGAATTCCAAATAAAAAAATGAATGAAGAAGATATAAATTACCTGCGACGCCGGCGAACTAGCATCAGGCTTAGGAATGTGGAGTCGAGGAGGCTTCCGATGAGAAGAGGGCTTCGCCCCTTTCTTCTTCCTGATAGCCTCGTGACCCTCAAGAAGATCCCGCGAAGTTATCAAAGGATCGAACGCGCGACCTTTGGTGCCTGACTTAATACCATTCTTCTGGGTTATTTCCTCATCGAGCTTAACCCAACCAAACGCGTGTAAGATCTAGAGATCTTTAAAAGATAAGTCAGGAGGAGAAGACGGGTCACGAAGAAGAAAATTCAGGGCTCGGCGACGAATGCGGAGCTGATACTCATGAGCCAGCTCAGTAACCTCCAGAGGGCGCTCAGGCATCGGCTGTTGAAAAGAAAATCTAATCCCTCGGTCGATTAGGCGTGTCGGTTCCTTGAAGACAAAACGATCTAAACTAACAATAATATCCGCGTCCTTGGAGCCGCTCCAAGGCGAAAGCTAGAAGGTCCCCCTTGATCAAACCCAACTCGACGAGCCGCACGATCAGGATTATCACACATGGCGATGAACTTGCCTGCATAAAAACCAGGAAGATAACCAGGCAACACCGCCATCACCGAATCAAAATCGGATGCCGATAAGGCATGCGCTGAATTCAACTCCACCCCTCCAATGGCGAGGTAAAATCATAGTGCCCAGGACCCGAACAATTATCATGATAAGGAAAGGGATCGAAGTTCTTCGCCACATCCATAAGCTTAGCTATATCTTTTTTAGGCACTTTTCCTTTACCATTCCAAAGAGCCATCCGCATATAACCATAGGCGACGTCGACCTTACGAACAATACCATCGTCTTGCTTGACATCCTCTTGCGATGAACTGACAGGATGTGAGGATCGGGGGCATACTCGGGAAGATGATCCCAATACCATGCCTGCATAAAGGAAACACGAATATAGGTCTTGACCTTATGAGTTGCATTAACTATACAAATGTCGTGACAAAACAGATCTAAATGACGATACAAGCCTCCCAAAAACATCGGCGCAAGAGGAAAAGAGACACCCCGAGATAACAACACATCCATTGGCATAATCTCACTCTTGATGGTATCCTGGGAGTATACTCGAAACATCGTGATAGAGCCAGAACAAAATATAAGCATCCAACTCAGCACGAGCATCCAACTCAACACGAAGCCGCGTCCCTTTCATACGAGGAGGGATAACCTTCCACCACCCTCGGGGTCCAATACTTGATCCAAAGAGGAAAAGAGGCGCGCTTATGACGTTTAACAAACGACTCAGGGCTGGTTCGCGCCGAGGGAATTGATGATCCATGAATGGCCTCATAAGCGCAGGTAGAGCTGGAAAGCAGTCGTTCCCCTGTGTGAGGTGATAAGGAAGGTTTCTTACCCTCTACCACTTTAGTCTTGCCTTTAGCAACAGACGATGGTTTACCCTTTTTGCTAGCATTCACAGCCTTCCCTTTTCCCCCCTTTTGCGTTGATAGCTTATCTTTTCTTACTTGCTCATTACGAGAGTCATCTTTAAATCCAGCAGATACACCCATAACTCCCTATACTCGTCAGTCAAAGCTTTAAGGACGGTCGCCTCATCATACGAGTTACTACCATGGATGGGCAATCCCGTAAGAGCCACTACGTCCTCTAAAACTATAGTAGGCTACCCTCATGCAAAGAATAAAGTATGAACATGAGACACCGAACGACAGAATAGCCGTGTCATATCGCGCCTACACCTAACTACTTCTCGCTTGAGAGACGAATTTATGGCTTCCTCGATGCCCGCTGAACGAAGAGAGACCACGTGCTCTGGATTAAAGCGAATGTAAGCCTTCTAGTGCGGCATATGGCAGTCGTGGCAGATGAATACTGTATCTCGATAGCGGGGACATCGTAATCACCATGATGGATAGCCATCTGTGGAACCTTTTTGAACGAAAATGTGTCTAAGGTATCTGCCTCAGGATACATTAGTCATTCACAGGAAGGAGGATGAGATGACGCAGGAGGGTTGAGTAGACGTGGGACGAGAACATCATCCATATGAAGGACGTATTTACCACCACGGAGACCTCGCAGTTTTTACGCATGTTTCAGTTCAGGATTACTCGTGATTTCAGAGATTGTATATGCTTCACCATCCGCTGGCACTGGTATGTGCAATTCTTCCTGATCCACTGAACCCGCCACTTCAGAGTCGGTACTCATTATTTCCTCGGATCCTTCTCCTTTTCTTCTTCCTCCTCCGTGGACGAACTACTACTGGTAGAGTAGATAGACATGACGCATGTATGATATGTCTGGAATAAGATGAGATGGAATGATGGAATAAAGATGAAGAGAAGGAATAATTCAGAGGGTCTATATATAGGCTACGTGGAGACCTGAACGTGGCAGTTATGAGGATCTGAAAAGTTTATTTGCACGGAATGGGAGACTAACCGTCACATAGGGACGTGGGAATGGAAGAAAGACATTTCTCCTAGCAGAAAAAGAAAGACGTACACGTGGAATCCAATTGACTATCGGGTCATTTGACAATTGACCCCATAGTCAGGGGACTAATGTTGATACATGAACATTATTACCCCCTAGCAGGGCTAGGGAGCCCCTAAAGGGGTGCCAAATCCAATATAAACAAGGGGACTTGGGAACTAAGGCCCAAGTCCACTAAAGAAATATCCATGAGGAGAAAAGGATAAGGAGGGAATTAAGGGAAAATGAGTAGGTTGTATTAGAGATGGAGTGGCATTAGTGGTAATTAAGGAGGTTTAGGACATACGACATGATGTCATAAAAGGAAGGACTTTTGGGAAAGTCTATAAAAGGACGTACATAGTACAATGGAAAGCAAGTTCTCTGTCATACCATTCCTAGAAAGTACAGTCATTTGGTGTGGATATGACGGGTAGGACCAAAATCATATTCACCCCTCAACTACAGTCAATCTCAAGGTTTTTCACCTGAAGTGATGATTCAAGTTTCTCCAACATCATCTTTAGTTGGAGATTTTCTTGGTGAATTTCTTCATTTATATCCAAGAATTCAAAAATCTCAGTGGCTGACTTGCATTATGAATCAGAATTTGAGTTAGTAGAAGTTTCTGTTGTGAGAGCTGAAATTTCTGTGCAAACTTCGGAAGTATGCAGATTGACCAACTGAAATGATTTTTATTGTATTGAATCATCTGAAGCATCAAACAGAGAGAGAGAGAGAGATGTTCCTCAGATCATTTGCTTCTTCTCACAATATCCTTGATCTTTTGGAAAATCAATGACCTGTCAGGATCAATATGATTTGGACAACATTCATCATCCTTAGAAAAGTTAGGAGAATTACTTGCGTTCGTCACAACATTGAACGCGGATGTTCTGACTGTGTTCTGATCATGATCAAGAACTTTTAACTTTCCAATGAGTGAGTTTATGGAAAGTGTTTCAAGGTTATTTCCTTCAACGATGGCATGTTTCTTAGAATCGTATCTAGCTGGTAACGGTCTGAGAAAATTTCCTCACAATGTCCTTTTCAGGAATAGTCTTACCCAATGCAAAGGATGCATAACAATTTCAGACACCTTGTGATTAATCTCATCAAATGAATCCTCATCAGCCATACGAAGGTTTTCCCAATCAGAATTTAGGTTTTGAATCCTAGCTTCCTTTTCAGAGGTATTCCTTTCAAATACGGTTTCTAAGATATCCCAAGCATCTTTAGACCGAGTGCACGTAGTCACATGGTATTGAAGATCTGGGGTAATAGCATGTATGATAGCATTTAAGCCGTCAAAATTTTGCTTTGCAGCGAGAATCTCGTCAGGCTCATACCTACCAATATCATTTTCAAAAGTTACGCCGTATACTGTAACCATTGGAGGATTATAGCCATTAACAACATAAACCCATGATTGAAAATTACGTGCTTGAAGAAAGGCACACATAGCAATTCCACCATAAGTAATTCAATCCATCGAAGACTGGCGGTACGTTTATAGAGATAGCGTTTATGTCCATAGAGTCAGATTGCTACAAACACAGACTTATGAGGTCTTAATGTGTTTGCCTGATCTGATACCAATTGAAAAAGCGGGGGTCTAAAAACCACACCCAATATTTCGTTCGGCAATCTGTATGGAAAAATCCAATATTATTCCGTGAGAATCAACTAGTCAGTCAGACTCAATCAAGGAAATATATCCAAGAGTTGTATCTCTATTTCTCAATACAACCTGCAATCGAACAGATAGAAATTTGTGAGCCCGATTGATATGAGAAATAACTTGAACGGTATCAAAAACCAATGTTCAAGTGTCAATCAATTTCAATCAACAAGCAAAGGTTGGATTCACCAGTTGATTGAACTACGCACAACCTGTGATATTTGAATTATATACACAAATATAATGCGGAAATGAAATAACACAGACACCAGAAGTTTTGTTAACGAGGAAACCGCAAATGCAGTAAAACTCCGAGACCTAGGCCAGTTTTGAACACCACGCTATATTAAGCCGCTACAGACACTTGCCTACTACAAGTTAACTTCCGACTGGAATGTAGGTGAGCCCTAACCAAGTCTCACACCTATTAAGGTACGATCGAGTTCCTTACGCCTCTGAATCCTAGGAGGACTCTATGCACTTGATTCCCTTAGATGATTGAACCCACAACTAAGAGTTGCTACGACCCAAAGTCGAAGAATTTATAAGCAAATCTATCTCCCGTATAAAAATCTATTCTGATAGATAAATCTGTCTCCCACAGAAATACCTATGAAGTTTTTGTTCCGTCTTTTGATAAATCAAGGTGAACAAGAACCAATTGATAATCCGGTCTTATATTCCGAAGAACAACTTAGAAATATCAATCACCTCACAATAACTTAACTACATGGTAGTAGAAGAATTTATTGTGGAATCACAAAGAATGAGACGAAAAGCTTTGTGATTACTTTTTATATCTTACCTATCAGAGATAAATCTCGAGCCAATCTTAGAGAAGATAGTACCCAATACGATAGAACAAGTAAGATCAGAACATGCAACTGAAAAAGTGGGGGTCTAACAACCTCACCGAACATTTAGTTTAGGCAATCTGTATGGACAAACTCCAATATAATTCCAAGAGAGTCAACTAGACAGTCAGACTCAATCAATGAAAGTATATCCAAGAGTTGTATCTCTGTTTCACAATGTAATCAGCAAATCAAACAGATAGAAATCCGCGAGCCTGATTATTATGTGAAACAACTTGAACGGTACCAAAGACCAATGTTCAAGTGTCAATCAATTTATATAACCAACCAAAGGTTGGATTATATAATAGATTGAACTACTTACAACCTGTGATATTTCAATTATATAGAAAATACAATGCGGAAAAGAAATAACACAGACACCAGAAATTTTGTTAACAAGGAAACCGCAAATGCAAAAAAACACCGGGACCTAGTCCAGATTTGAAACCACACTGTATTAAGCCGCTACATACAATATCCTACTCCAAGTTAACTTCGGACTGGAATGTAGTTGATCCCTAACCAATCTCACACTAATCAATGTACAGTTGCGTTCCTTACGCCTCTGAATCCCAGCAGGACTCTACGCACTTGATTCCCTTAGCTGATCTCACCCACAACTAAGAGTTGCTACTACCCAAAGTCGAAGACTTGATGAACCAATCTGTCTCACACAGAAAAGTCTATTGAATTGATAAATATGTCTCCCACAGAAATACATATGACTTTTTGTTCCGTCTTTTTGAAAAAGCGGGGGTCTAACAACACCACCCAATATTTCGCTTAGCAATATGTATGGACAAACTCCAATATACTTTTGATGATAATCAACTAGACAGTTAGACTCAATCAATAAAAAGATATATCAAAGAGTTTATATCTCAATCTCTCGATTTGATCTTTACTCAAGCAAATGGAAATCTGCGAGTCTTTATCAAAGAGAGATAACTTGGACGGTAACAAAGACCAATGTCCAAGGATCAATCGATATCAATCAACAACCAAAGGTTGGATTTCCAATTGATGATCTTTAACGCACAACCTGTATTATTTCAATTATATAAAATATAATGCGGAAAACAAATAACACAGACACCAGAAGTTTTGTTAACGAGGAAACCGCAAATGCAGAAAAACCCCGGGACCCAGTCCAGATTGAATACACACTGTATTAAGCCGCTACAGACACTAGCCTACTACAAGCTAACTTCGGACTGGACTATAGTGGAACCCCAATTAGTCTCCCACTAATTCAAGGTACAGTTGTACTCCTACGCCTATGATCCCAGCAGGATACTACGTACTTGATTCCCTTAGCTGATCTCACCCACAACTAAGAGCTGCTGCAACCCAAAATCACAGACTTGATAATAAAAAAATATGTCTCACACAAAAAAGTCTATCAAAGGATAAATCTGTCTTCCACAGAAAAACCCTAGGTTTTGTTCCGTCTTAAGATATAAAATCAAGGTGAACAGGAACCAATTGATAATCCGGTCTTATATTCCCGAAGAACAGCCTAAATTAATCAATAACCTCTCAACAATCCTTCTTGACTACACAAGCGGTTTGTTGTGGAATCACAAATAGTGAGTCGAAGATGTTTGTGACTTCTTTATCTTGCCTATCGGAGAACTCTAACGATCTCAAGCCAATCAATAGATTGTACTCGTACGATAGAAGATGCAAGATAAGATCACACAACTGCGATAAAAGTAGTATCGGTCTGGATTCACAATCCCAATGAAGTCTTTAAGTCGTTAACCTGGTTTTAGAGAAGAAAACCAAAGGTTAAAGGATAATCGACTCTAGCGAGCGCACTAGTATCACACAGACGTGTGAGGATTAGTTTTGCACAATGCTAGATGTCTCCTTTATATATCCTTCAAATCAGGGTTTTGCCTTAGTTACAAAGCAATCCATATTCACCGTTAGATAAAAAACTGATTTAAATTCAAGCTAATATTTCTCAACCGTTAGATCGAAAACTTAGCTTGTCACACACACTTGGGTAGACGTTTATTGGGTTTTTGAAAACCATGCCCAAACGTGTATGTGTATGTTGGTTCAACATAGTAACCCAAAAGGTTAATCATATGAGCAATTCATATTAACCTAGTTCTTCTTCACCATAACTAGTTCAATTGACTCAAATGAACTAGTTAGAGAGTTGTTCAATTGCTATGAGATCTTATGTAACTACACAAGACACAACTGAAACAAAGATGATTCGATTCGATGAGTCGGCTCATGTACTTTATAGCCACGGTTTGCATAAAGCATTCCTTAGTAAATTAAGCTTCATGTTCAGAGCACATCTTTAGATCATAACCGCTTAAGCTCACAAACAAGTTCGCGGACTTAAGGAAACCGGCAGAGTTTTCCAAACTCAGCAGAAAATCTCGGCAAAGAGACTTCTGCCAGTTCGCGGACTAGGTTCGCGGACTAAACACGCAAACGAGTTTTTGGAAAATCCCAACAGAAATTCTCGGCAAGAGAACTTCCGTTAGTTCGCGGTCTGGGTTCGCAAACTAAGTTCGCGGACTTGGCAAAGCTAATTCCTCCGGTTTCTCTCAATCAACAAAGTTCGAAAACTTCGGATTAAGGAATACATGGTTATGTAATCTAAAATCTCATTCCAATCATTGAGACATTCTCAAAGAACGTTATATAGCCGTTATTCACATACCGTTTCACGTCAGAGCAATTCTCAAAGTAATTGAAACTTTTCATGACTTTCGTCACTAGGTGAAGATAAACTTGATCAAAGCGAAACGCTTTACCAACATACAATTTCGAGAAAAAGATAAGTAGTGAATACTCAGCTTGAAATGTCAAATGTGTATGATCCAGTCTATATAGCATGCGAATTTTTGTCTCATAAGGAGTAGGAGATAGAATAGATAGACTTTTGAGTGATAGATAAGTTCAAGTATCCACATACCTTTTTGTTGATGAAGTTCCACGGTTCCTTGAGTAGATCTTCGTCGTTGTATGATGAATCTCCATGAAGTCCTTGAGCTCAACTACACTTTTCTATCCTAGTCCGAGACTTAGCTATGATAGACTAGAAATGAAGACTCATAGTTTTGATCACTAACATTGACAAACATGCTTGATATAGCAACGCATGCGAGGTCGACCGAGCTATGCTCTAATAATTTTGATAAATCAAGGTGAACATGAACCAATTGATACACCAGACTTATATTCCCGAAGAACGACCTATTAATATCAATCACCTCACAATAATCTTAATTGTATGATAGCGAAACAAGATATTGTTGAATTACAAACGATGAGGCGAAGATATTTGTGACTACTTTTTATCTTGCCTATCGGAGATTAAATTTCGAGCAAATCTTAAAGAAGATAGTACTCAATACGATAGAAAACAGCAAGATCAGAACGCGCAACTACAGAGAAAATAGTTGGGTCTGGCTTCAGAATCCGAATGAAGTCTTTAAGTCGTTAACCTATAATGATTTTAGAAAAACCTAGGTTAAAGGAGAATTGACTCTAGTCGCAACTAGTATCACACATGAGGTGTTGGGATTAAGTTTCCCAGTTATTAGAGTTCTCCCTTATATAGTCTTCAAATCAGGGTTTGCAATCTTAGTTACCTTGCTAACAAAGCATTCAATATTCACCATTAGATGAAAACCTGATTAGACTCAAGCTATTATCTTTCAACCGTTAGATCGAACTTAGCTTGTTACTTATAAATGAAAAGAGACTTCATTTAGATATGGGTAACCGTACCTAAACATGTACACCTTGTTGGCTCAACAATAGTTAACCGAAATTAGCCATATGAACACTTCCGTATCAACCTTGTTCATCTTAACACAACTAGTTCAAATGACTCAAATGAAACTAGTTCTAGAGTTGTTCAATTGTTTATGTTCTCATAGAAGTATACAAGACACAATTGAAGCAAAAACGATTTTGATTCACTCGAATCAATTCATTAACGTTATAGCCACGGTTTGCAAAAGATTGCATTCCTTATTATATATAAATATATCAATTCATGAACAAACCGATTTTAGAACATAACCTACTCAAGTATGCAAACGGGTACGCATACCTAAGTGGTCGGACTTAATTTGGGTTTGCCAGTATGCGAATGGGTACACATACCTTCCAAACTCAGTTGAATTTATGGACATGAACTTACGCCAGTACGCATACGGGTATGCATACTAAGTTCTCGGACTTTCATTAAACCAACCAGTACGCATACGGGTAAGCATACTATGGTTCCTGGACTTGGAATAACTTGCAACAGTTAGCATACAAGTACCCATACTATGTTATATCCAATCATGGTTAATTGTTCTAAACTCCCATTTGAATCATTGAAACATTCTTCATTCTTGGAAGCGACAATAGCTGTCTCACACAAACTATTAGCTTCAAAGCAACTTTCAAGTGATCGATAGATCAATACGATACATTCTGAGTCTACATCAAATGAATGTCTCACACAAATCATGTAAGATGTTACCAGACGGTTTTCACATTATCATCTTTTGACTTTCGTCAAGAATATAATTAGAGTTTCCTCTTTCAAGGATTCCTCTTTCAATCAAAACTCATAAAAATATAATTAGAGTTACCAAACATTCTTTGAATGGGGTTTTTGTACCACAAGTTTGGTCACCTTGGGTTTTTATGACTAATTCTGTTTATTATTATTATTAGAGTTTCCTCTTTCAAGGATTCCTATTTCAATCAAAACTCGTAAAAATATTTCTCCATAAACCATGTGGTTTGCAAAGCAAGTGGTCCTGCAACCATCATGAGAAATATTAAAATAATATTATTTTAATATTTTAATAGTGATCTTTCCATCACTATTAAGAGTTTCAGTTGAACTCAAATTCTTCATACAAGGGTGAAATAATGCTCGATGGACCATCAGAAAATACTGAAATTCTCAGGATTGGTCCGCGGAGAGCATGGCCACACGGGCATGCCACCATGGCCAGTCATGGTCGTCCCTTTGGCTTGCAAAAGCCGGTCCCACCTCTTTTGATGATTTTTGACCTAATTAATCATCTAGAGTCCATGTTTGGTTCAAACTCCTTCCTGCAACTGTGAATGGTCATCCACCCACCATCAGATGGTCCCACAACCACCAAGGGACGGTTTTATACCTCTTGGTCGGTCCCTCCTCTCTCCATGATTAGATTCTACTACTTATTGCTTAGTCAATCATAATTAATAATGATTAAACAACAATTAATCATCCTTTCACCAATTCCTCTGCAAAGGAGTTTGGTAAATGCTCATTCTAGTATCCAGATACTAAATGGTTGGTCCATCACTAGTAGAGACGGTCCCTATCTCATTCATTGGTTGACTCTCAGTCGATCATCCATTCAGGTTTTGAACTGAATGCTCTGTCTAGCATAATTTTGAACATGTTCAAACACAATATTTTAATATTGATCCAACGATCAATATTTCGATTAATCAATTAAATAATTTTCGGTTAATATTTTTAATTAATATTTTATTTGGTCTTACTACCAATTATTCATGGATCTATCAATATTTGCTTTGACTAGCAATACTTGCTCTAATCGTCAATGCTCCATCTGGCGATACCCTAATTGCTTCATCTAGCAATGGGTCACGGCCAACAGGGTTCAAAACCGGTAATATTGATTCAATTATCAATATTTAATTGCAAAGAGCAATATTCCTCATATTGGTTCAACTATCAATATTCGAGTTGAAGTATTTCTCATATTGATTTAGCTATCAATATTTGAGGAAGAAAAAGCGGGGGTCTAACAACCTCACCCAATATTTCACTTAACAATTTGTATGGACAAACTCCAATATACTTTTAAGAGAATCAACTAGTCAGACTCAATCTTAATAACAAGTATATCAAAGAGTTATATCACAGAAGAACAACTTCGTCAGGTAGTTTTTTTTTTTTTTGGCTTGTTTTTGTGCAGTTCACTACTTGACACAACTTTTTTTAACAAGAGACTATTGCATTATCTCTATCTTTGTTTCAGTCTTGATCCATAATATATGAAAAGATGGTAAATGTATGCGTATATAAATTTGGTCCAAAGACGCAAGATTATGCTATATCCATAATAATATTAAAATCTGAAAAAATTAGTCATTTGATTTAGATGTGTTATTGGGCCTTTTCTTGTTACTGATGATTATGCTATACCGTTCCTTCTGTTGTAAGGATTACTATGTGCTGTGTTGAGTAAAAGGTAATATGTGCGATTTCGAAACTTGATCTGATTTGGGCTTGATATTGTTGTTTCCAGGTGTTTGAACCCTTTGGTGTTGTTGAGCTGGTGACCAGGAGAATGGATAGCTCAAAGGGTTGGGTTTTGTCCAGTTTGCATGTCTTGAAGATGCTAGAGCCGCTTCAGAGTTTGAACGGGAAATTAGACATTGCAGGGAGGATCATCAAACGTGGGAAACGACCTTTTTCATTCTTCTTTTCTGTTTGATAAAATAATAGGATAAACCGTCAAAGATAAAGACTAGATCCTAATGAGCTCAATTGGAGCAAGAGTACCTTTTTATTTTCTAGAAAATGTGTACTTTGACCAGTCGGTGCTTTGTCTAACATGTTACTATAATATATATATATATATATATAGTCGTGAATGAATGTTAGTATTCCTACATGTCATCCTTGAATTAACCAATTGATAAATTTGAACTCTTGATACGTGGCTAATTACTAGCACTTAATATGTTGGTTTTTTTCATGTACAGTCTTTGAATGCCCGCTCTAGAGCCATTCTCATGCAGAAGTTAGATCGTAGTGGCACCACATCAAGGTTAGGTGCTACTTAGCTATCTTTGTTTCTCCTTCGCCTTTTACCTTTTTTTATATCTTGAAGTGACTTTAATCTCTACATCTATCAACTGCAGCCTTGTTCATTCTGTAAATGGAGCTTTCTTATCTTTTTGTAACTGTTGGTCGATGGTTCATCAACATTCTTAGTCTTTTTATGTAACTATTGGTCGATGGTTCATTAACTTTTTTGTTTGAAATTCAGGGAGAAGTTTGGCCACTTGGTTCTGCAGGGAAACAATTGCTGAGGTTCTACAATGGTGAGTTCAAAGTCTCTATCCAACGACTTATGTTTTTTTCTTCTCCAACTCTTTTCTTGTCTTGTTTATTGTTGATTTTGCCAATTCTTAAGATTTTTGTTTAATTATTGACTCCCTTGAGTAATGGGAGGTTCCCACCTGCTTTTTGTTTAAGATACCGAGTAATGTCTATCTTTATTGATTAGTTTCATAATAGTGATATTCAACTTAAAATTGGTAATGGTTGCCTGAGTTGTAGGATTATTAGAAATTTTCCCACTGAAATAACTACATTGCAGTCTCAATTGTATGAGGTGTCTGAAATCAAGGAATTTGTATACACTTCCAGAGATATTTTACTTCTAAATTTTCTGAAAATGTCGACTTGTGGGGTATTGTTAATCTTTGGTGATTATTGTTCCATGTTGGACTTGTATTTTTTTTGGTAAAAATCAGAATTTAATTTTTCTGTAACTTTGCAACTTAAATGCCAACTGAATCCATTTTTTTTGCAACATTTTTTGCTTCAGGTGCACAATTATGAGGTGTTGGATTAGTTCATTTTACTGCAGGTGTATCAAGTGTGTGGGGTTAGTTCAACACCAGGCAGTTTATCATTTTAGTGGTTTGCACTTTTCTTTAAGACACTTTGAACGTATTTTCTCTTCTATTTAAGAAACCTTGAACTTACTAGGATTTGTATAGGTGTGAATTCAGAATTTGAATCCATATGGTTTTGATTCTAAGTGTAATTCAGTCATAAATTGTGTAATGAATACATTGACTGATTAATGGAAAAGGCATTTTAAATTTATGAGCACAGGTTTCATTTCTGTTTCATTGAATTTGGTTTTCGATTTGGTTTTTATTTGAGATTTAGTCAGATTCAGTCAGGCCAAACAGATTCAGTCAGCCGGTTGAATCTGTTTTTTTTTAATATTAAAATCTATATCTAGGACAGATGAGAGTCAGTCATAACCCCATGACCATTAAAATCAGTTGTTGATATAGGTTGTTCAGCGACCCGCGTCACCACGTCACAGATGAAAAAGACGCTCAAACAACAACTCTTTCCCCGGCCGCCAAAGCAAGTCGTTTAACTCGTATCTATGACTTGCTTTGACGGTTGCGAAACTTATATTTTCCACTAGTGTTTGGGTTCCCGGTTTTAGACTTTTACACAAATGTGAGAACACACTATGTTTATATCCAAACATGGTTACTTGTTCTAAACTCTCATTTCAATCATTGAAACTTTCTTAGAGGATGTTAAAACTGTTGTTATTCACAAACTATTTTCATCAAAGCGATTATCAAGTTATTGAAATAATCAACATGACTTTCGTCACGAGTAAATATGAACTTGGCTAAAGCGAAAACTTACCAACAGATATTTCGAGAAATAGATAAGCGAGATAAACTCGGCTCGAAATAACAAATGTGTATAATTGAAGTCTATATAGCAATACGACTTTTTGTCTCAAATAGGAGATATAGTAGATAGACTTTTGAGTGATAGATAAGTTCAAGTCTCCACATACCTTTAGTTGATGAAGTTCCACAAGTTCCCTTGAGTGGTTCTTCGTCTTCAATCGACGAACGCCGTGGAGTCTAGAGCTCAACCACACCTATTATCCTAATCCGAGACTTAGCTATAAGTAGACTAGAAATAAAAACTTATAGTTTTGGCAACTAAACTTGACAAACAAGCTTGAGATAGCAACGCTTGCGAGTTCGACCGAGCAATGCTCTAACAATCTCCCCCTTTGTCAATTTTAGTGACAAAACTATCAATACATATGGAATACAAAATAAATAAACTTTGTAGCTTCTCATCCAAATGCTTGATATCCTTGGTTCTTCAACATTACTCGAAATCTTCGTCACTTCCAAGTACTCCAATGATTTTAAAGGTGTTTTATTCAGCATCATTGTTGTTGAAGATCCGTAGCTATAACAATGAGAAAACAATAGCTCGCAATCATTGTTATACAGTGTCATATTATTATTACACAACATCTGAAAAAGCGGGGGTCTAACAACACCACCTAATATTTCGCTTAGCAATCTGTATGGACTAACTCCGAAATACTTTGCTAGAGAATCAACTAGACAGTCAGACTCAATCTAGATAAAAGTATCTCATGGAGTTAATATCTCTCTCTTGATTTGATTTTTACTCAAGCTAAAACAATAGTGAGTCTTTATCAAATACAAGGAATACTTGGACGGTACCAAAGACCAATGTCCAAGGATCAATCAGTATCAATCAACAACCAAAGGTTGGATTTCCAATTGATGATCACGAACGCACAACCTGTACTATTTCAATTATATAAAATATAATGCGGAAAAGAAATTACACAGACACCAGAAATCTTGTTAACGAGGAAACCGCAAATGCAGAAAAACCCCGGGACCTAGTCCAGATTGAATACACACTGTATTAAACCACTACATACACTAGCCTACTGCAAACTAACTTCGGACTGGACTATAGTTGAACCCCAATCAGTCTCCCACCGATCCAAGGTACAGTTGTACTCCTACACCTCTGATCCCAGAAGGATACTGCAAACTTCATTACCTTAGCTGATCTCACCCACAACCAAGAGTTGCTGTAACCCAAAATCACAGACTTGATAATAAACAGATCTGTCTCACACAGAAAAGTATATAAAAGGATAAATCTGTCTCCCACAGATAAACCCTAGGTTTTGTTCCGTCTTTTGATATGAAATCAAGGTGAACAGGAACCAATTGATAATCCGGTCTTATATTCCCGAAGAACAACCTAGATTAATCAATCACCTCTCTACAATCCTTCCTGACTACACAAGCGGATTGTCGAGGAATCACAAACAGTGAGACGAAGATGTTTGTGACTTCTTTATCTTGCCTATCGGAGAACTCTCACGATCTCAATCCAATCAATCGATTGTACTCGTACGATAGAAGATGCAAGATCAGATCACACAACTACGATAAAGTAGTATTGGTCTGGCTTCACAATCCCAATGAAGGCTTTAAGTCGTTAACCTGATTTTAGAGAAGAAAATAAAAGGTTAATGGAGATCGACTCTAGCGGGCGCACTAGTAGCACACAGACGTGTGGGGATTAGTTTTGCACAATGCTAAATGTCTCCTTTATATATCCTTCAAATCATGGTTTTTCCTTAGTTACAAAGCAATCCTTATTAACCATTAGATGAAAACCTGATTTAGATTCAAGCTAATATTTCTCAACCGTTAGATCGAAAACTTAGCTTGTCACACACACTTGGGTAGACGTTTACTGGGTTCGTGAAAACCATGCCCAAACATGTACGTGTATGTTGGTTCAACATAGTAACCCAAAAGGTTAACCATATGAGCATTTCATATTAACCTTGTTCTTCTTCACCATAACTAGTTCAATTGACTCAAATGAACTAGTTAAAGAGTTGTTCAATTGATATAAGATCTTATGTAACTACACAAGACACAATTGAAACAAAGATGATTCGATTCGATTGAATCGGCTCATGAACATTATAGCCACAATTTTCATAAAGCATTCCTTAGTAATTTAATGTTTCATGTTCAGAGCACATCTTTAGATCATAACCTCTTAAGTTCACAAACAATTTCGCGGACTTAAGTTAATCGGTTGAGTTTTCCAAACTCAACAGAAATTCTCGGAAAGAGAAATTCCGCCAGTTCGCGGTCTGGGTTCGCGGACTTAACACACAAACGAGTTTCGGAAAATCCCAGCAGAAATTCTCGATCGAGAACTTCGGACAGTTCGCGGACTTGGCAAGCCAATTCCACAATCCTCCCGATTTCTCTTGATCAACAAAGTTCGAAAACTTCGGTTCAAGGAATACATGGTTATGTAATCTAAAATCTCGTTTCAATCATTGAGACATTCTCAGAGGACGCTATGTAGCCGTTATTCACAGACCGATTCACGTCAGAGCAATTCTCAAAGTGATTGAAACTTTTCATGACTTTCTTCATTTGGTGAAGATAAACTTGATCAAAGCGAAACACTTTACCAACACACGATTTCGAGATAAAAGATAAGCAATGAATGCTCAGCTCGAAATATCAAATGTGTATGATCTAGTCTATATAGCAAACGACTTTTGTCTCATAAGAAGTAGGAGATAGAAGAGATAGACTTTTGAGTGATAGATAAGTTCAAGTCTCCACATACCTTTTTGTTGATGAAGTTCCACGGTTCCTTGTATAGATCTTCGTCGTTGTATGATGAATCGCCATGAAGTCCTTGATCTCAACTACACTTTTCTATCCTAGTTCGAGACTTAGCTATGTAGGCTAGAAATCAAGACTTATAGTTTTGATCACTAACATTGACAAACATGCTTGAGATAGCAACGCATGCGAGGTTGACCGAGCTATACTCTAGCAATCTCCCCCTTTGTCAATTTTAGTGACAAAACTATTAATACATATGGAATACAAAAAAGATATACTTTAGTGGCTCCTATTCCATAGTCTAATCTTCAACGTTCCTTGAAATATTCGTCCTTCCAAGTACTCCAATGATCCAAAAGGTTGTAAGTTTAACACCATCGTTGTTGAAGATCCGTAGCTATAACAATGAGAGAAATCGAGATTCTCGATCATTATTATACAATGTCATAGTATTATTATATAACATCAAAGTCCAATTGTATCACGACATTAACAATAATACTACAGTGATATGTATCACTCCCACTTAGTGAATACTCCATCTCGATCATGGAAACCACTCCCCCTTACACAATGATCCGAAAAACATATGTATTTGTAGTGAGAACTACAATATTTCTCCCCCTTTTTGTCAATAAAATTGTCTAAGGTACAAGATTGGGATCATAATGAAATTTCCACAAGAAACATTTCATGACCAAAATAAAAATACATACCAACTTAATTTAGATGCAATCTAATAGCCGAAGCTAACAACATTCATCAAGGAGTTTTAAGATACAAGATAACCCCTATAAAATTCCACAGCCGCACTCCCGCAAGATATTACCATTAAGCACAAGTTCAAAAGAACTCTCCCCCATTTGATGTCATTCCCGAAAGAACAAAAAGAGCGACCTTAATTTCGAAAGAAAAGAAGGATTTTTTATTGGACACCAAAAACCATAGGAATGATTTTCTATATCCAAAGCTCAACCAAATTAACCACAAGTAAACCCATGATTAATTCAATTGGAATACGCAACTAAATCAAACCACAAAAGTGATCAATTTAATTGAAAGTGCTCAACATAAGTAAATTCACGGAGCTACGACTAAGTCAATCACACGGAGATGACTAACTTAACCGTTCAAAATACTCAACATAAGGAAAACCTTATGGAATATACGACTACATTAACCAAATAACATGATAGTGTAGCCTCTCATATACTCATCACAAGAACTTGTGGAATATATGAGAACTCAACTAGATTAATTACAAGAGAACCTATAATTAATCTAATTGGAATACAAACAACCAAACTAATCACCGAAGTAATCAATTCAATTATTTTGGGCTCAACATAAAAGAACTTATGGAACCCCGACTAAGTTCATCATAGAATATGACAACCTTAACCGTACATGTACTCAGCATAAGAAAGAAAACTTATGGAGTACTAACTAAATAACCAAACTAGTTGATTAATTTAGTTTCTAATGCTCGACATATAGTATCTTATGGAACAACCAACAAAGCCAAGGTAAATCGACTTAGTTGTAAGGTGCTCAACATAAGACATACAATGGATCCTTCACGGTAAAACATAATAAAATGGATCAATGAAGATCAATACCGTGGATAACATACATGGATCTATTCTATTTTCCATCATAATGACATAATAGACTTTATCCTTGTTGAACAAGATATTTTATCCTATTTTCCATCAATTACATGACTGCATAGGCATAACTTTTGTATATGTCAAAAGTCCATTCGCCCTTTCATCAATACAAATACCTATTCATGAACGACTTTACTTTTGACTGCAATATGGGACCTTCAAGTTCACGGACTTACATATCCCATAAAAATATTTCAATATCACAAACCATTAAAATACTGCAATAAACATAATCCTCCAAATATTTTTAGAATTTAAATACCAATAAACCTAAAAAATAACATAAGAAGATGAAAAAAAATAACTGTGTAGTCACAATCATCGCTATTCAAAGCACTAGTTATTCTTCCAACTAATCCAAAAAGAAGACATCCTAGGCGATAATTCCTTTGAGAAATTCAACATCATTCCCAAACTCCTTGTTTTCAACAGCCATTCATACGGTTCACGAAGATAGGAGTTTATATCAACGAACTGTCTTGGCTGATTATGTCGTTCCAAGGCTCTCTGAATTTCTAAGGACTTTGACACAAAAGCCTTTATTTCACGAATCTCCTTTCTTACTTCCTTCAACTCATCAAGAACATCGGAAAACTTCTGAGAGTTAGAAGGCACATCCCTGGGATTTCTTGTATTCCTTCTTTTTCTTTTCAGGGACTTAGAAACAGGAGATTTTTCTTTTTCCTTGATTGAAGATTTAACAATCATGTTGACATCCTTTCCATCTGTCATGGTGCTTTGAGAACAGTTATAGACAACTGGATTTGTGTGATTGAATCACTTAACTCAACAAGCAATCTTATATAGGATGTCAAAAAGAAAAAAGAAATGTAGGGTTCGAAACCTATTGACAGGTTCGTATACACCCAACTAAGGAGTAGAATTGTCGATAATAACCCTTTATTTTATTTGATAGATAGAAAATAACAAATCTAAAAAAAGAAGGAAAAACTTTACTGAAGCCTGAATCAGCACTCAATCTTGTCACTTTTTCAATCAGGCACATGATACAAGATTTTCCCATCAACACAATCAAGTTGTGTTGTGATGAACAACGATCTGTCGATCTTTTTCCTCAAGGGAGGAATCTTCAGACTTCTGTCTATCAAAACGATTCGACCATACTTTCTTTTCAAATGGTCTTACTCTAGCCCTGGAAACCAACTTCTTAGACGAAGATAAGATGCTACATACCTCGGAGGTCTTCTGAGAAAGTTTCAGCTTCCTTGCTAATCGATCTGCTCTTCGTTGAAGTTTGCTGGCGTGCCTTATTTGGTGCTTGTACTTGTAAAAAACTTAATAGTTTGTGTCCCTTTATCGAACAAAACGAGCACCTCAAACTTGGATAGTATTCAGGCATCTGAGATGTGCAAGAAGCTAGACATACAGTAGATCCTGAAACATTACTGACAGGGTTTCCAGTTAGAGAATCTTCCAGCTTGATTGGGTTTCCTTCTTCTCCGAACCCATTGAGGTTGATATATGTATTGTTACAAGTATCAAAATCGATGTTTTCACCAAGGAGCCCTACATTTGATTTCCTATCTTCATCGGAATCATAGGTTTCAGACATTTCATCAAGTGTTATAGCTAGACCTTTGTTCCCAGTGTATTTTCTACGATTTGGGCATTCGTTAGCAAAATGGCCAAAACCCTTAAACTTAAAGCACTGAGGCATATCCTCGTCATCAGCCTTGTCAGCATCCCTGTTTTTAGAAGGTACGCGACCGTGAGGTTTGTTTGATGACCTAGGTTTGTCTCTTGAAAACCGTTTACTTCTCTTCAACAGAAGATCCCTAAACTGTCTTGTGATCAAGGAGACCGACTTGTCAAGGTCTTCATCTGAAAAATCATTATCAGACTGATCATCCTCGGAGACATGAACACTTTTACCTTTGGAAAGTAATTTAGTGCTCTTCTGTGCTTTAAAGGCAACATCCTTACCGACTTTGGATGTATGCTCATGGTCAAAGATCTTTAGCTTCCCAACCAAGGTGTTTCTGGAAATATTATTGAGGTTATTCCCCTCAATGATGGCATGCTTCTTAGACTCGTATCTAGATGGCAACGATCTGAGAATTTTCATCACAATGTCCTTTTCAGGAATATTCTTACCCAATGCAAAAGATGCATTAACAATTTCATATAATTTGTGATTAAACTCATCAAATGTTTCTTTATCTGCCCTACGAAGGTTCTCCCAATCGGAATTAAGGTTTTGAAGCCTAGCTTCCTTTTCACTGGAGTTTCCTTCAAATACGGTTTCTAAGATATTCCAAACATCTTTAGACCTAGTGCAATTAGACACATGGTGTTGAAGACTTGGGGCAATGGCATGTATGATAGCATTTAACCCTTCAGAATTCTGCTTTGCAGCAAGAATCTCGGCAGCATTATATTCACCAATATTCTTGGGAACAGTTCCGTCTCCAGCTGCAACAACGGGAGCATCATAACCATTCACCACATATACCCATGATTGAAAATCACGCGATTGAAGAAAAGCTCGCATAACAATATTCCACCATAAGTAATTGGAGCCATCGAAGACTGGTGGTACGTTAATAGAGATATCACCTTTGTCCATAGAGTCAGATCGCTACAAACACGGTCTTGTTAGGTCTTAAACGTGTTTGCCGCTCTGATACCAATTGAAAAAGAGGGGGTATAACAACACCACCCAATATTTCGCTTAGCAATCTGTATGGTCTAACTCCGAAATACTTTGCTAGAGAATCAACTAGACAGTCAGACTCAATCTTGATAAAAGTATCTCAAGGAGTTAATATCTCTCTCTTGATTTGATTTTTACTCATGCTAAAACAATAGCGAGTCTTTATCAAATACAAGGAATACTTGGACGATACCAAAGACCAATGTCCAAGGATCAATCAATATCAATCAACAACCAAAGGTTGGATTTCCAATTGATGATCACTAACGCACAACCTGTATTATTTCAATTATATAAAATATAATGCGGAAAAGAAATAACACAGACACCAGAAATTTTGTTAACGAGGAAACCGCAAATGCAGAAAAGCCCCGGGATCTAGTCCAGATTGAATACACACTGTATTAAGCCGCTACAGACACTAGACTACTGCAAACTAACTTCGGACTGGACTATAGTTGAACCCCAATCAGTCTCCCACCGATCCAAGGTACAATTGTACGCCTACGCCTCTGATCCCAGCAGGATACTGCACACTTGATTCCCTTAGATGATCTCACCCATAACCAAAAGTTGATGTAACCCAAAATCACAGACTTGATAATAAACAGATCTGTCTCACACAGAAAAGTCTATAAAAGGATAAATGTGTCTCCCACAGATAAACCCTAGGTTTTTTTCCGTCTTTTGATATGAAATCAAGGTGAACAGGAACCAATTGATAATCCGGTCTTATATTCCCGAAGAACATCCTAGATTAATCAATCACCTATCTAAAATACTTCCTGACTACACAAGCGGATTGTCGAGGAATCATAAACAGTGAGACGAATATGTTTGCGACTTCTTTATCTTGCCTATCGGAGAACTCTCACGATATCAAGCCAATCAATCGATTGTACTCGTACGATAGAAGATGCAAGATCAAATCACACAACTAAGATAAAGTAGTATCGGTCTGGCTTCACAATCCCAATGAAGTCATTAAGTCGTTAACCTGATTTTAGAGAAGAAAATCAAAGGTTAATGGAGATCGACTCTAGCGGGCGCACTAGTAGCACACAGAAACTTAGCTTGTCACCGTTATATATCCTTCAAATTAGGGTTTTTTCTTAGTTACAAAGCAATCCTTATTCACCGTTAGATGAAAACCTGGTTTAGATTCAAGCTAATATTTCTCAACCGTTAGATCAAAAACTTAGCTTGTCACACACACTTGGGTAGACGTTTATTGGGTTCGCGAAAAACATGCCCAAACGTGTACGTGTATGTTGGTTCAACATAGTAACCCTAAAGGTTAACCATATGAGCATTTCATATTAACCTTGTTCTTCTTCACCATAACTAGTTCAATTGACTCAAATGAACTAGTTAAAGAGTTGTTCAATTTCTATTAGATCTTATGTAACTACACAAGACACAATTGAAACAAAGATGATTCGATACGATTGAATCGGCTCATGAACATTATAGCCACGGTTTTCATAAAGCATTCCATAGTAATTTAATGTTTCATGATCCGAGCACATCTTTAGATCATAACCTCTTAAGTTCACAAACAAGTTCACGGACTTAAGTTAATCGGTTGAGTTTTCCAAACTCAGCAGAAATTCTCGGAAAGATAATTTCCACCAGTTCGCGAACTGAGTTCGCGGACTTAGCACACAAACGAGTTTCGGAAAATCCCAGCAGAAATTCTCGGTCGAGAACTTCGGTTCAAGGAATACATGGTTATGTAATCTAAACTCTCATTTCAATCATTGAGACATTCTCAGAGGACGCTATGTAGCCGTTATTCATAGACCGATTCACGTCAGAGCAATTCTCAAAGTGATTGAAACTTTGCATGACTTTCGTCACTAGGTGAATATAAACTTGATCAAAGCGAAACGCTTTACCAACACACGATTTCGAGATAAAAGATAAGCAATGAATGCTCAGCTCGAAATATCAAATGTGTATGATCTAGTCTATATAGCATACGACTTTTGTCTCATAAGAAGTAGCAGATAGAAGAGATAGACTTTTGAGTGATAGATAAGTTCAAGTCTCCACATACCTTTTTGTTGATGAAGTTCCACGGTTCCTTGTATAGATCTTCGTCGTTGTATGATGAATCGCCATGAAGTCCTTGAGCTCAACTACACTTTTCTATCCTAGTCCGAGACTTAGATATGTAGGCTAGAAATCAAGACTTATAGTTTTGATCACTAACATTGACAAACATGCTTGAGATAGCAACGCATGCGAGGTTGACTTAGCTGCTCTAACAACATCAAAGTTCAATTGTATCACATCTTTGACAATAATAATATGGTGATATGTATCACCCCCCCTTAGTCAATACTTCATCTCACATGAAAACCACTCCCCCTTACATAATGATCCGAAAACCATGTGTATTTGTAGTGTGAACTACACATTAATTCTCCCTCTTTTTGTCAATAAAATTGGTAAAGGTACGAAAATTAGTGGGATCCTAATGAAATTTCCATAGAGATACTTCATGACCAAAAGAGAAGCACATATCAACTTTTTTTATATGCAATCATATAGCCAACTAAATGCATTCATCAAGGAGTTTATAAAGATACAAGATAACCCCTATAATATTCCACAACCGCACTCCCCACAAAGAATTGGCAATTAAGCACAAGTTGAATTAAGAACTCTCGCCCATAAAATGTCATTCCAAAAGGAACAACAAGAGCGACCTTACTTTCACAAGAAAAGAAGCATTTCTTTGGACATTAACAAATCACATAAGAATATGAATTTGTATCCAAAATCTCAACTAAATTAACCACAAGAGAACCCATGATTAATTTAATCGGAAATGCTCACATAAGAGAACTTACATAGCCGCACAATATTTACATAAATATATGGATCGAGGAAGATCAATACTGCGGAATAAAAAAATATTCACTCTTTTTTCATCACCATTTGCACAATGACATATAATAGACTTAATCTTTGTAAACAAAAGTTCATCTTATCTTCCATCAATATTTGCATAATGACATAATAGGCTTAACTTTTGTTTGTCAAAAGTTCATTCAATCTTTGATCAATACTTGCATACCGACATATGAAAGACTTAAATTTGGACCATGTATGGGACAATCATAGTTCACGGATGCAAACACACATATCGCATAAAAAGTTGCAATATATAAAACCATAAAGTTTAGTACTGCAAAATCATCTTCCAAATAAACTTTAGAATTTAAATAAATAAATCTAAAAACATTGCAAGATGAAAATTTGGAAATAGCTATGTGTACTCACAATAATTGCTATTCCAAACCTTAGTTATCCTTCTTAAAACATAAGAATAAATTCTCATAAGAAATTTCCTAGACAAATATTTAATCAAGAAAAAACTATCATTCCACTTACTTTGAAGACTCTTCTCGTACTCTCTATAATCATCAAGCTCATCTTCGATTAAATCAATCCTGGATTCAAGATTATCCATCTTGTCTTCAAGTCTTTTGGTTGAAAATTCGAGTTCACTCTTCAAAGCACATACTTGTTCCAAGACAAGATTCATAGTTAATGAGAGTTTATCAAAATGAGAGACAGTAGGATTCACATCAGAGGAGGAATCACGTTTGTCATGACTCATCTCATTATCAGAGGAATCGAAATGAACTTTCTTAGAGGGAAAGAGAAAGTCCAGACATTATCTTCTTTACTAGAAAGACTTGATGAGGACATGACAACAAAGGTAAATGAAATGCTTTCTCTAAGGAGAGAAATCTTCAACTTAAAAGGAATAAGATATGGGATAAATTTCAAAAACGACCTTTGACCAAAATCCTAACAGAATTTTGGATATCCCAAAAAGGGCTAGGAAAACCGTTTATGTAGAGGAACGGTTCTTAGCTCAAAAATAAAAATAGAACACGAGAAGAGGAACCAGAAATAAGATAGGAGATAAACCATCCAAAAAAAAATATTCTTTACAGCCCTCTTGAAGATCATGGTTCTTGCTCAAGGGATAAACAAGAACCATCTTATATCCTATTACAATTTGTAACAATCACCATCCAGTACATGACCGGGTGACTTCTTATGAGAGGATGAAAGTTTCATAATCCCTTGTTTCTTATTTCTCTTTATGGATGGAAAATCTGGAGTAGATTTCTTCCTTTCCAGTATAGTTCTGAATATCTTGTTTATCGATTTTTGCAAACTATGAGTGGTTCTGAAAATCTCTTTTGGAAAGGCTTTCTTAGGATATTTTCTTTTCTTCTTTTGACAAGGCAAACTAGAAGAGGTTTTTAAGAACCTTTGAGAACATGATTTCTGGTTCATCTTGTTGTTTATACAAGACATGATATGACATCTTTTCAGGAGTAATATGCTGATTAAAAGAGTTTATAGACGATACTCAATTTTTCTTCTTAGAATCACACTTGCGAAGAGTAGCAATTTCATGTTTTAATTCATTCAGTTGACATTCCATATTTTTAATCCTTTTAATCCTAAAGTCCTTCTCTACTTGATATATATTTTCCAGAGAAGTAGAAGCGTTTATCATGGAAACATCAGAAATGTTAGAAGAACAGGTGTGAATATCAGCAAAGTAGTTGAGAGAACTTTCGCAGACATCTTTCTCAGGACAGTAGTCTAGAGTAGCCATCCATGCTTTAGTTAACTCACTATTCTTCCTATCAGGATTATCAGAAAAAACATGAACACACTTATAGCACTTGGAACAAGTTCTACTACCATAGTATTTTTGAACCTTTTTATCCTTTACATTGATCGAAGACTTTGTTTTCCCCTGTCTAAGAATTTTCTTTGACTGTTGTACAAACAGTGACAGAGTTGAATTAAAACAATTGTCATCCTTTGTATCAATCAACTTAGGACCTCGAGATTTCTTATCATATGTAGCAACAGGGTTTCACGACATGTGACGTATTTCTCTTTGTTTTAGTTTGATATCAAAAATCTTTAGTTTTCCCACAAGAGTATTTCTGGAAAGCACATCAAGGTTATTTCCTTCAACGACAGCGTGTTTCTTAGAATCGTATCTAGATGGAAGATATCTGAGAATCTTCATCAAAATGTCCTTTTTAGGAATAGTCTTACCTAATGCAAAAGATGCATTAACAATCTCAGACACTTTGTGATTAAACTCATCAAATGAATATTCATCTTTCATACGAAGGTTTTCCCAATCAGAACATAGGTTTTGAAGCCTAACTTCCTTTTCACAGGTATTCCCTTCAAATACGGTTTCTAAGACGTCCCAAGCATCTTTAGACCGAGTGAACGTAGTTACATGGTGTTGAAGGTCTGGGGTAATGACATGGATGATTGCATTTAATCCACAGAATTTTGCTTCGCAGTAAGAATCTCGGCAGCATCATAATCACCAATATCCTTTGGAACAGTTACAATGCCTATTGTAACAACCAGAGGATTATAGCCATTAACAACGTAAACCCATGATTGAAAATCACGCGCTTGAAGAAAGGCACCCATCGCAATTTTCCACCATAATAAATTCGAGCAATCGAAGACTGGTGGTACGTTTATTGATATAACACTTCTGTCCATAGAGTCGGATCGCTACAAACATTGACTTATGAGGTCTTAAACGTGTTTGCCTGCTCTGATACCAATTGAAAAAAGCGGGGGTCTGACAACCTCACCCAATATCTCGCTTAGCAATCTGTATGGACAAACTCCAATATACTTTCAAGAGAATCAACTAGACAGTCAGAATCAATCTTAATAAAAAGTATATCAAAGAGTTATATCTCAATTTCTCAATTCAATCTGCAATCAAGCAAAGTATTGCGAGCCTGATTGAAATGGTACCAAAGACCAATGTTCAAGGATCAATCAATTTCAATAAACAACTAAAGTTTGGATTTACCAATTGATCGATTCAGCGCATAACCTGTGATATTTCAATTATATGACAAAATATAATGCGGAAAAGAAATAACAGAGACACCAGAAGTTATGTTAATGAGGAAACCGCAAATGTAGAAAACCCCCGTGACCTAGTCCATATTTGAATACCAAACTGTATTAAGCCGCTACAGACACTAGCCTACTACAAAGCTAACTTCGGTCTGGAATGTAGTTGAACCCTAAGCAATCTCACACTGATTCAAGGTACAGTCGTGCTCCTTACATCTCTGATCTCAGCAGGATACTAAGCCCTTGATTCCCTTAGCTGATCTCACCCACAACTAAGATTTGCTACGACACAAAACCGAAGACTAGATAAACAAATCTGTATCACACAGAAGAGTCTAATGAATAGATAAATCTGTCTCAAACAGATATACCTACGAGTTTTTGTTCTGTCTTTTGATAAATCAAGGTGAACAGGAAGCAATTGATAACCCGGACTTATATTCCCGAAGAACAACCTAATATTATCAATTGCCTCACAATAATCTTAATCGACTAACGAAACAAGATATTGTGGAATCACAAACGATGAAACGAAGGTGTTTGTGACTACTTTTCTATCTTGCCTATCGGAGATATAAATCTTATGCCAATCTTACGATTGTACTCAATCACGATAGAAAACAGCAAGATCAGATCACACAACTACAGTGAAAATAGTTGGGTCTGGCTTCACCATCCCATTGAAGTCTTTAAGTCGTTAACCTACAGGGTTTCTTGAAAACCTAAGGTTAAAGGAGAATCGATTCTATCTATGCAACTAGTATCATACAAGATGTGTGGGGATTAGGTTTCCCAGTTGCTAGAGTTCTCCTTTATATAGATTTCAAATCAGGGTTTGCAATCTTAGTTACCTTGGTAACAAAGCATTCAATATTCACTGTTAGATGAAAAGCTGATTAGATTCAAGCTAAAATCTTTCAACCGTTATATCGAACTTAGCTTGTTATACACAAATGAAATGTACCTTAAATTAGGTTTGAGTAACCATACCTAAACATGTACACTTAGTCGGTTCAATAATAGTTAACCAATGGTTAGCCATATGAGCACTTTCATATCAACCTTATTCATCTTTAACATAACTAGTTCAAATGACTCAAATGAACTAGTTTGAGAGTTGTTCAATTGCTTAGATCTCGTAGAAGTATACAAGATACAATCGTTGCAAATCGGTTTTGACTCACTTGAACCAATTCATGAACATTATAGCCACGGTTTGCAAAGATTGCATTCCTTATTATATAAATGTTTTAGTTCATGAACAAACCGATTTTAGAAAGTAACCTACTTAAGTATGCAAACGGGTATGCATACTTAAGTACCCGGATTGAGTTTGTTTTTTACTTTCAAACTCCAGCAGAAATTCACGGACGTGAAACTTCCGCCAGTATACCTACCCGAATTTCCAACAACCGCCAGTACGCGTACATGTACGCATACTTTGGGTTCCCGGTTTGGACTTGTACACAAATGTGAGAACACACTATATTTATATCCAAACATGGTTACTTGTTCTAAACTCTCATTTCAATCGTTGGAACTTTCTTAGAGAATGTTAAAATAGTTGTTATTCACAAACTATTTTTCATCAAAGCGATTTTCAAGTTATTGAAATAATCAACATGACTTTCGTCACGAGTAAAGATGAACTTGGCTAAAGCGAAAGCTTACCAACACATATTTCGAGAAATAGATAAGCGAGATAAACTCGGCTCAAAATAACAAATGTGTATAATTAAAGTATATATAGCAATACGACTTTTTGTCTCAAATAGGAGATAGAGTAGATAGACTTTTGAGTGATACATAAGTTCAAGTCTCCGCATACCTTTAGTTGATGAAGTTTCACAAGTTCACTTGAGTAGTTCTTCGTCTTCAATCGATGAACGCCGTGGAGTCTAGAGCTCAACTACACTTACTATCCTAATTTAAGACTTAGCCATAAGTAGACTAGAAATCAAGACTTATAGTTTTGGCAAATAAACTTGACAAACAAGATTGAGATAGCAACGCTTGCGAGTTCGACCGAGCAATGCTCTAACATAGGATTTAATACTGATCCATATATCAGTAGTTTGTTGGTTCATCAACCAACATTTGGTTCGTCAACCATTATTTTAATACTATAATCTCTCCTCATCATTCGACTGACTCATGACACACGGATCGAGAAAGGACTTTTATGATCATTCAACAATGATTATTTTTATAAGTGCTCGGTGCACCAACATAATGGTTTGTGATCGATTCAGCAAACTCATAAAACCATCACTAAGTCATTCGAATACCATTACTGCTTCAACTAACATAATGATATGATACGGTTATTAGTGACCTAATTCAACATTCGTGGTCTGCAGAGCATGTTGCTGTTTAAACATTACATGCTTCATCCATCATAATATTGAACTTCGTCGGTTCAGTTCATAAGACTCATAGTCTCAGGTCAAAGATTGACCACTCACACATGGGACATCAATTCACGTCACATGGGGGGATATCACTAGGGTTTTGATCTGGCGACCTACATCACGTGCGATATGAGGTACATCCACGATGAGAGTTGTAGTAAGTCGTGATGGAAGTTAAAGGGGAAAATAGAAAGTGGATGGTTGATCAACCAAGTCATCCATGCAACGTGGAAGCGGTTTTGACACGATCTCCCACTTTTCCATCTATCTACTTCTTTCAACCGTCACCACTAACAGGAGATTGATGTGATGCTATAAATGGGTTTCTGAACCTATGATCTGATAACTAACAATAACTAAGACTCACCACTGTCAAGTTATCAAATATTTTCCGAGGATTTCTCTCGTCTACACGGAGAATCATCTTCACAGCAGTTCAACACAACACATCTCCTACAGATCAATCTTCATTGATCTCCACACAATCTCAGCTTCCCTCCCTCCAAACCGACCCTTCTCCTTCTCTTGTGACCTAATTGAACCTGGAACGACCATTATCTTGGTTTAGGACAGGGTCCTACAGATTAGTCTCTCGAACTCAAAGTACTCCCGTGCAGTACATTTGTTTAAAGGTTCAGACGATTCACAACTCTAAGAACCTGCTTCAGCGAGCACTTGCCTCCTCCACCACTTTTTTACCAGAAAACCTGTGAGCCGTTTTTACCCACAAACAAATTGGCGGGAGATTAATCTCTCGGTGGCCAGTTTAATTTCTCGAAGATGGTCGGTCTTAGGTCTGATTCAACAATTCCCAATTTCAGTTACAATCTTTTGGAAGAATTGACGACTGAGCTAGGTGGCGTTTCTATGGAGTCTCTAGCAGGACCAATTCCTCGACTGAAATCCCTCCTCAGATCAACAACTTCGCTACGTGTGAGAAATTTGAAGGTAATGTGTTTGATTAAAAACCTATATGAATTATTTCTCTTCTCCAAAGACCAGCGTGTGAGCACGCTTGATACATTCAATTGAATCTCATTCGATGAACAATCGATCCCATTATCACCGGAGGCGACAGAAGCATCATGGTAGATGTTCTTTCAATGAACAACATCACTTTCACCAAAGAGAACATGATATGACTGCATACATCCAGGATTCCGAATTCAAGAAGGCTCTCATCAGCACAAGTGCTACTGCCAATGTTGTTCATATCAAGACTCTCAGAACGGTCGGGATCCAGCAAATAAAGATCGTCCATCATCTAGTGAACTTCGAAGAAAACCGCATTAACCCTTATGGGTATACCTACTAAGATCTGAAAGTAGGATCCATCCAGTCAACAGTCAAATTTCATGTGATTGAGAAAGAACCTAAATATCACATGATATTGGACGACCATGGATTCATGATAATGAGGTCATTCATTTCGTCGACCTATCATCAATATATAAATACTATGCTCAACATCGTTAGCATTGCAGCAACATCATCTCCAAATGATCCAGTTTAAGATGCTGAGTTCTTCCAATCTTGAAGTAACATCCATGATTTACAGCACCCGGTTCCTGACAGACATCGATTGAGAAAGCTGGCATATTATCATCTTCAATCCCAAAGCAGATGCTAGTGGTGTTTCTGATACCACTCCTCTACATCTCATGGTACCCCAAGTATCACTCCTTTTTCCAACATGGGTACTCCGACGACTCAGGAAACCATTGTACGTGCTCAAGGGATGCTACACAGAAAAGGTTCCTCAACTACCCGAAGGCCTTGACAGAGAAACTGGAGAGACCTAATCTTGTCAAAGACGAGGAACCTCGTGATGCTCGAAGCAACAAGCGACTTGTCAACAAACAATACAACCTTCAGCCCTCTATGAATACTGTAAATGAATGAGGGAAAAGAAATATTGCTACTCCATATGCACGACAGTCTAAGCGTGTGACAAAACCACCAGCACCATCTTAACCGACACAGATGCAATGACGTAACTGTTGATGGCGGTTTTTAGTTCAGGGCTAAAATTGTAAAACCCTGTATTTAATGTGCCACCATTCTGCAAAGAAGATTGCGCCATTTAAAAGTGATGAGTGCCCAGGCCTCTTTACTTACATATGTATTGAGCAATTCAGTATATTTATATGAAATTTATCCAGAATGGTGCGTGTAGCAACAATCCCAAATATTCTGTAAATTTCAGAGTATTTATTCTAACATGACATGACGACTAATGCTCGCTCCCAGCCGAGTAGCATGAATCTCCCGAAGTGTCGGTATTAAGATGCGTGTGGAAGTATTCAATCAAAGGCACGCAAAGTTATGCTGCCCTTTGATATTAAATTAGTGATTTTTTGTATCCATATGCAAAACTCACCAAAAATTGATTGATTTTGCAGAAACCCACAAATTCAGCTCTTTAACCTAATTTTATCAATTTGAAAAAATTAGGTTTTTTGCGCCCTGCGCGATATTTCGAACCCTATTGGTCGAAACTAATCCTAGATACACTAGGAAATTGATCCAACATCGAACTAGTATGAGAAAGATCCTACCAAAATCAGAAAACAAGAAATAAATAGGAACTACGGCAAGTAAAATCAGCAGTAAAGGGAGGCATGGCCATGCCACTTGGCCGGCTGATCTGCTCCAACAGGCGCCTCCCGTGGCCGATCGGCCACACTCCATGTTGCCGCTTGCCGACTCTTTCCCATCAACCAATCAGATCGCTTTAAATGCGCCGCACGAACTTTTAAATAAAGTTGGAATTTGGTTGGTCGACAAACCTAATTCCTTAAGTAATTTAATATAGGCTTCCCATGCCAGTCTTAAAACGATCACGGCCACACGTTTTTGCCAGTCGATTTATCAAACCTAGTCGCCTCCTAATATGGTCGGACAAGCGCCACAGTGTACACCGGCGGGCCTACTAACGCCTAGGCCGATCGGCATATCTCCGACTCGCAAGCGGATCCACTAAACGTTTACCAAAAAAGTTGGACACACGAGTTACAAAACCCTAATTTCTATTAAGCGGCATTACATTACTGCCGCAAAATGATCTTGGCCGCCCAACTTTTCCAGCCGAACTGACCGGCCTAGATTCAATCTCAATCAATGAGCAAGGTGCGGATATGTTCACCCGCGGCCCGTTTATTGTGTTGGTCGGCCGAACAACTCCCAGCGAGAGGCTAACACCAAAAACCGTTAGCCCAAAATAGGTTGGCCACATGGATTTTTTAAAACCTAAATAAATCAATGGCAGCCATTAACTACTGCAAATCATCTCGACCGCCCAACTTCGCCAGACGAATCGGACGACCAAACTCCTATTCTAAGCGTTCAACAAAATGTCGCCGTGATCATTGGCCGCTCCTCTTCCATAAGGAACAATCGGCCGCATCGCGGCCTACCCATGTGGCTCCTAAACGGTTTCCCGAAGATGGCTGGCCGCGCTTCTTATAAAAGTCTTAAATAAATTAGCGGCAACCAATAACTGTCGCAAATCATCTCAGCCATCCAATTTGGCTAGCCAATTTAACCGGTCTAGATTTAACTTGGACCGACCAATAGGATGTCAAAATTGCTACCATCCATCACTCTCCTATAGGTATTGGCCGGCCTACCTTTGGCATGCATAAATAGCTCCCAGCAGTTCCCTGAAAGTGGCCGGTCACGCTCCTTTTAAGATACTAGGTTCCGCGACCAACCGAGACAGGCTCTATACAACGATGCTTCACATGCATCGATTATTTTGAGCAGCTTGCTTAAAAGCGATATTTTACATGCATCGAGTACATACGATATTTTATGAGTATCGGTTTCACAAATAACTTAGTTATTTAACATAATAGCTCCACACATGACCACCCGCCACCTAGCTTGCACGTGATTGGTCATAATAACTAGGTCTTACAAATAAGTCCAATTCAGCAGCCTGCTGCATATTTTCCATGAAAATACTCGAGACATCAAACATGTCACAAATTGGGGGATATTCATCAGGGTATTAGTCTGGCGGTTTACAGCGTGCGGCGTGCAACCCGCCCATTATGAAAAAGTGTCAGGAAAGCGGGCAGTTAGTGGTAGCAGAGAAGTAGTGGATGCAAACCGACCTATCTCCCCTCATAGTAGGGACGTGGTTTTCAACAACCCCACTTCTCCATCATTCCACTATTTCCACTTCCTATGAGATCAGGGTGCGTTCAACTATTACTTGTATAAATAGGTTTCAACCTATTTCAACTAACAACAGAGTTTTGGTTAACAACACAGTATCCAAAAAAACACTAAGAACTGATTGCTTACATTCCACAAGCCAGTTCCATATTCTGATATAATTCATAAAACAACCATTCCTCCAGAGTTAACCATTCTGATCAACACCTTCTTCGTTTCCCTCCCTAAGATCAACCCTTTTCCTTCATCTTGTGGCCGAAGCAAGTCTGGAACGGCCATTTCTTGGTTTAGGACAGAATTATACATATTGATCTCTCGTATCTAAAGTACCTCCGTGCAGTGCATTTGTCTAGAGTTTGAATTTGTTTCTCATCAACACAACCAAATATACCAAAACCAGTAGAGTCAGTTTTTACCCCAAAACAACTGGCGACCACAGTGGGAGATTGATCTCTCGGTTGCAAAGTTAATTTCTCAATTTTCATTTCAATCTTCCCAATTTCAAGATGGTGGATCTTAGGTCTGGATCAGCAACAAATCCCGATGTTACTGGCACTGATAACACCCTTGGCGTAAACATTCCTGTTGGTGACACCAATGTATCGCCTACCAGCACGATCAATGCATCTCGTGGAAATACATACTCTACCACCAACACCAGCGGTGCAAGAAACATTCCCTTCGGCGTGACACCTCCTATCACCAGAGGCAGATTCGCTGCCGCCATTCCTAATGTTTCTTCGAGTGTAACACCACAACCATTACCAGAGCTACTGCCACTCCTCCATCAGGACGAGAGGCTGGAGGAGCCAGAGGAGGCCAACCCCCTATTACCATTGTTGATTTGATGGAAAGACAATAATTTCTCGCTAAGGCTCAGACATACATGGCTACAACCCAGAATGAGGTACTTACTTTCCTCAAGAAACTAACAGAGTAGCTACCACAAGAACCACGCCAACCCCAAATGGAGCGAATAAGGAGTACTTTTAATACTCCCGACGCAAGCACCTCGCGCCTTCATAGAGGAAGAGGCTCGTTTTTCTCCTGAACGTTCATTGGAAAGAAATCAGTCATCCAATTTCATCACGCATGAGGTGATAAGTGAAAAAGTGGGGGTTCAACAACCACACCCAATATTTCGTTTAACAATCTGTATAGACAAACTCCAATATACTTTCAAGAGAATCAACTAGACTCAATCTTAATAAAGTATATCAAAGAGTTATATCTCTCTATCTTGATTCAATTATTTCTCAGCAAATAGAAATCTCCGAGTCTAATTGAATACAAGATAAATCACTTGAACGGTACCAAAGACCAATGTTCAAGTATCAATCAATTTCAATCAACAACCAAAGGTCGGATTTCCAATTGATTGATTCAAACGCACAACCTGTGATATTTCAATTATATAACAAAATATAATGCGGAATAGAAATAACACAGACACCAGAATTTTGTTAACGAGGAAACCGCAAATGCAGAAAAAACCCGGGACCTAGTCCAGATTGAGCACGCACTGTATTAATCCGCTACAGACACTAGTCTACTACAAACTAACTTCGGTCTGGACTGTATTTGAACCCCAATCAATCTCACACTGATCCAAGGTACAATTATGCTCCTACTTCTCTGATCCCAGAAGGATACTACGCACTTGATTCCCTTAGTTGATCTCACCCACAACTAAGAGTTGCTACGACCCAAAGTCGAAGACTTTAATAAAAAAATCTGTATCACACAGAAAAGTCTACAGGAATAGATAAATCTATCTCCCACAGAAATACCTACAAGTTTTTATTTCGTCTTTTGATAAATCAAGGTGAACATGAACCAATTGATAAACCGAACTTATATTCCCGAAGAACATCGTAGTATTATCAATCACCTCACAATAATCTTAATCGACGCGGAAAAAGAAGATACTGTGGAATCAAAAACGATGAGACGAAGATGTTTGTGATTACTTTTTTATCTTGCCTATCAGAGATATAAATCTCAAGCCAATCGTTAGGATTGTACACAAAACGATAGAAGATGCAAGATCAGATCAAACAACTACGAGAAAGTAGTATCGGTCTGGCTTCACAATCCCAATGAAGTCTTTAAGTCTTTAACCTGGTTTATAAGAAGAAACCTAAGGTTAAAGGAGAATCGACTCTAGCTAATACAACTAGTATCACACAAGAGGTGTGGGGATTAGGTTTCCCAGTTGCTAGAGTTCTCCCTTATATAGTCTTTCAAATTAGGGTTTGCAATCAATGTTAGCTTGGTAACAAAGCATTCAATATTCACTGTTAGATGAAAACCTGATTAGATTCAAGCTAATATCTTTCAACCGTTGGATCAAAAACTTAGCTTGTTACACACAAATAAAATGCACGATTTTAGGTTTGTGTAACCGTACCCAAACATGTACATTTTGGTTAAACAATAGTTAACCAAATGGTTAGCCATATGAGCACTTTCATATCAACCATATTCTTCTTCACCATAACTAGTTCAAATGACTCAAATGAACTACTTAGAGAGTTGTTCAATTGCAAGGAAATATAATGTAACTACACAAGACACAATCGAAGCAAAAACGATTTGATTCACTCGAATCGGTTCATGAACTTTATAGCCACGGTTTGCATTTAGCATTCCTTAGTTAATATAAATAAGTTCACAAACAATTGTCTTTAGATATAACCAACTTAAGTTCGCAGACTTAGTTCGCGGACTTAAGTTCCCAGAAGGAGTTCTCAAACTCCTGCAGATATTCTCGGGTCGAGAACTTCCGCCAGTTCGCGGACTGGGTTCGCGGACTGAGTTCGCAGACTGAGTTCACGACTCTTATTCCGGTTCTCTTGATAAACAAAGTTCGCAAACTTCGGTCCAAGGAAAAAGGATTTATACATATATGTGTTTTCACACAATGCTTATATCTAACATTGGTTATATAATCTAAACTCTCATTTCAATCATTGAAACATTCTTAGAGGACGTTATATAGTTGTTACTCACAAACCATTTTTCTTCAAAGCAATTTTCAAAGTGATTGAAACATATCATGACTTTCTTCACTAGGTAAAGATGAACTTGGCCAAAGCGAAAGCTTACCAACACATATTTCGAGAAATAGATAGGCGAGATAAACTCGGCTCGAAATAGAAAATGTGTGTAATCAAAGTCTATATAGTAAAACGACTTTTGTCTCAAGATATGAGATAGATTTTTGAGTGATAGATAAGTTCAAGTCTCCACATACCTTTTAGTCGATGAAGTTCCACCAATTCCTTTAGTAGTCCTTCGTCTTGTATGATGATTTCCATAGAGTTCTTGAGCTCAACTACACTTTCTATCCTAGTACGCGACTTAGCTATGGTAGACTAGAAATAAAGACTTATAGTTTGATCACTAACATTGACAAACATGCTTGAGATCGCAACGCATGCGATTTCGACCGAGAAATACTTTAACAATCTCCCCCTTTGTCAATTTTAGTGACAAAACTATCAATACATATGGAATACAAAAAATAAATGAATTAACTTTTGTACCTTCTATTCCACATGCCTAATCTTCAACATTACTCTAAATCTTCGTCACTTCCAAGTACTCCAATGATCCCAAAGGTTATAAGTTCAGCATCATCGTTGTTGAAAATCCGTAGCTATAACAATGAGAAAACAAGAGTTCTCAATCATTGTTATACAGTGTCATAGTATCATTATTTAGTATCAAAATTCAATTGTATCACAACTTCGACAACAATACTATGTTATATGTGTTACTCCCCCTAGTCAATACTCCATCTCACATGGAAACCACTCCCCCTTACATAATGATCCGAAAACCATATGTATTTATAGCGTGAACTACATATTAATTCTCCCCCTTTTTGTCAATAAAATTGGCAAAGGTACGAAAACGGGATCCTAATGGAATTTCCAAAAGAGACATTTCATGACCAAAAGAAAGCATATATCAACTTGTTTAGATGCAATCATAAAGCCTAAGCTAAATGCATTCACCAAGGAGTTTATAAAGATACAAGATAACCCCTATAATATTCCACAGCCACACTCCCCACAAAGATTTGGCAATTAAGCACAAGTTCAATTAAGAACTCTCCCCCATAATATGCCATTCCCGAAAGAACAACAAGATCGACCTTAATTTCAAAAGAAAAGAAGGATTTCTTTGGACACAACAGATCACATACAAGTATGAATTTGAATCCAAAATACTCAATTAAATTAACCACAAGAGAACCTATGATTAATTTAATCGGAAATGCTCAACATAAGTGAACTTATGGAGACTCAAAAATACTCAATTAGATTAATCACAAGAGAACCCATAATTAATCTAATCGGAATACACAACCAAATTAACCACAAAAAGTAATCAATTTAATTGGTCATGCTCGACATAAGAAAACTTATGGAGTAACAACTAAATAACCCAACGAGGATGATTAATTTAGTTAAACATGTTCGACATAAAATACCTCACGGAGCAACAACTAAGAATAACTCAGTCGATTGTGCTCAACATAAGACACTTTATGGAACAACACAGTATATGCACAAAAATTGTAGACCGAAGGTCGACCAAATACTGTGGAATAATCAAGGAGTCATTATATTTTCCATCACCATTTGCACAATGACATACAATATACATAATCCTTGTAAACAAAAGATTTTAACCTATCTTCCATCAATAATTCACATAATAGGCTTAACTTTTGTATTTGTCAAAAGTTCATTCCTTCTTTTATCAACACATGCATATCGACATATAAAGGACTTAACTTTTGACAAGGTATGGGACAAACACAGTTCACAAACGCAAACATTCATATCCCATAACAAATTGCAATATATAAAATCATAAAGATTAATACTGCAAAAATCATCTTCCAAACAATTTTAGAATTTAAACCAATAAATCTAAAAACATGAAGATGAAAACGTTGGACATAGCTATGTGTAATCACAATAATGACTATTCCAAACTCTAGTTATTCTTCTAATCAAAACAAGAAAAATTGAAGATTTACTAGGAATTAATATCTCTTAGATAATATGATTTGAAAAACACTAAACCCGGTCAGCAACCAGAGATTGAATATAGACAAGCTCATATGTTGCTTTCTTCAGTTCATTTTTCAGAAAATCAAGATTCCTTGTTGCAATTCCGACTTGTTCACGAATGACCTCAAAATCTCGAAGAAGATTTCCTACCAGTTGTGATGACATCTGAACTGGTAGTTTGTTTTCATGATCAACAACATGAAAGCAAGTTATGAAAACAGGATTCTTGTGAAACTCGATCGTCTTCCCTTTCTTGACTTCATCAACTTTGTTACCTCCATTCATTGTGCTCACCATAAATTGGTAAAAACCTTTTGACCTCACAGAACTATGTATCAAGAGATGATACATAAGTGTATATAAATAGGTTCAATGCAAAACCCTAGGAAAGCTTGTATACGTCTGTGGGGGTCAGGTGTTCGTGCACATATGGTCACGACTCTAAAGTGTGACCAAGAGGAAGAAGCATGAAATTCGTGTGTCAAGACTAATAGTTGAGAACCAACTATTTAAAGGAAGTACACATAAACAGGGAATTATTTTCAAAGGAGGATAATCATAATTATCTTCAAGAGAAGAACTGGAGCGAAGCTCAACAGATTTTAAGATCATAAACTATAATTTACATCAACAAGAGAAGAAGGAAAGGAAAACATACAACCTTGACAGAACTCTCAAGACACACTTCTTGACACTATGAGCATCCTTCTTAAACTACAAGAAGTATGCTATATTGTGTAGTCATGTTGTATTTAGATGAGCATTTTGCTCATCAATATTGACTTCTTTTTTCTCTCCTTCAAGAAGATTTAGAGAAAAATCACTTGACTTACTTGAGGAAGTTTTATCAAGGGAAGAATAAGAAGTACCTGAGCCAGCCGCTTTCCTTGTCTTTTTGATGCTCCGTTTGAGTCTGTTTATGCTGATCTTAAGCTCCGAGACTCGATTATTGATATGAAAGAAATCTGGAGCAGAGGACTTGGATCCACAGTCTTCTTTAGACAGAGAAAAAGAACTCAACATTTCTTTCTTTCTCCTATGCCTTTTTCTCTTTTCAGAGTTATTTAAGAAGTCAGTTGCCCTTCTGCCATTGTCGGTATTTTTTGTTTCAAATACACAATTAAGAAAAGTCTTATCATAGAATTTTTCTTGATTGTCGACAATTCCTTTTACTCCAACAATATGAGAGAACGGTTTAATAACTTCTTTTGACATCCATGCAAGAATGTTGTGAAGTTTTTCATTCCTTAAACGAAGACGACATCTTCGCTCAGAATGTCCTTATTTCCGCAATAATAGCAGTTAAAAGAATTGTTCTTTACCGTTCTCGTGTCAGTAGATTTAGAAGGAGCAAAATCCTTGTTTCCAGAATCATCATAAGATGCAAAAGGCTTCTCGCATGAAGAATTATCATTAGCTTTAATAAAATTGATCTTACTAGTTTTTGGAGCGTCTATTCCTTTATAGCCCAGACCACGTGTGTCACGATGTTCTTTACATGCTCCTATCATAGAAGATAATTTTGTAGAGCTGGAATTGAATCTACTCAGACTCTCTTCCAGTGACTTCACTTTATCAAGAGCAGCAGCTAAATCAGCCTCAAGGCGTTTTTCTCGAGTGAGATAAGTGCTTTCTCTGTCATCAAAAACTGCTAGTTGAGAGTTAATCCTTACTTCAGTTTCTGCAAGTTTTTCTTCCAACAAAAAGTACTTTTGATTAAGATTATCATATTCAAGTGACTTCATACGTAGGTTTTCCTCAGAATCCTTGAGGATCGATTCGTTAGAATGATTCGAGACATAAACACATGCGTAACATCTTCTCAATTTCTTATTTGTACGACATGGATTAGTCAGAAAAGGTGTAACATGAGAAGTTGTCATCTTTTTATTTTCAAACGAACTCAAAAGCTTAACATACTCTGAGACTTCCTCATCAACATCTCTATCCATATCTGAATCACCTTCATCAGAAAGTTCATCTAACTGTTCTTCTAGGCATGTTTCCCAGACTTCAACAGTAACTACATTAAGAGAATGTTTAGATACTGATCTGGATGAGACAGTTTTCTCAGGTGAATCCAAGCTTTGAAAAACATCTGGTAATTTATGAACTGGTACGTTATTAGAGATAGACTCGTCCATAATCAGATCACTACAAACACAGACTTATGAGGTCTTTAATGTGCTTGCCTGCTCTGATACCAATTGAAAAAGTGTGGGTATAACAACCACACCCAATTTTTCGCTTAGCAATATGTATGGACAAACTCCAATATACTTTCAAGAGAATCAACTAGACTCAATCTTAATAAAGTATATCAAAGAGTTATATCTCTCTTTCTTGATTCAATTCTTTCTCAAGCAAATAGAATTCTGCGAGTCTAATTGAATACAAGAGGAATCACTTGAATGGTACTAAAGACCAATGTTCAAGTATCAATCAATTTCAATCAACAACCAAAGGTCGGATTTTCAATTGATTGATTCAAACGCACAACCTGTGATATTTCAATTATATAACAAAATATAATATGGAATAGAAATAACACAGACACCAGAATTTTGTTAACGAGGAAACCGCAAATGCCGAAAACCCTGGGACCTAGTCCATATTGACACACACTGTATTAAGCCGCTACAGACACTAGCCTACTACAAACTAACTTCGGTCTGGACTGTAGTAGAACCCCAATCAATCTCACATTGATCCAAGGTACAATTATGCTCATACGTCTCTGATCCCAGCAGGATACTACACACTTGATTCCCTTAGCTGATCTCACCCATAACTAAGAGTTGCTACGACCCAAAGTCGAAGACTTTAATAAAAAAATCTGTATCACACAGAAAAGTCTACAGGAATAGATAAATTTGTCTCCCACATAAACACCTACAAGTTTTTGTTCTGTCTTTTGATAAATCAAGGTGAAAAGGAACCAATGGATAAACCGGACTTATATTCCCGAAGAACATCCTAGTATTATCAGTCACCTCACAATAATCTTAATCGACGCGCTGAAAGAAGATATTTTGGAATCACAAACGATGAGATGAAGATGTTTGTGATTACTTTTCTATCTTGCCTATCGGAGATATAAATCTCAAGCCAATCGTTACGATTTTACTCAAAACGATAGAAGATGCAAGATCAGATCACACAACTACCAGAAAGTAGTATCGGTCTGGCTTCACAATCCCAATGAAGTCTTTAAGTCGTTAACCTGGTTTACAAGAAGAAACCTAAGGTTAAAGGAGAATCGACTCTAGCTAATACAACTAGTATCACACAGGAGGTGTTGGGATTAGGTTTCCAAGTTGCTAGAGTTCTCCCTTGGTAACAAAGCATTCAATATTCACCGTTAGATGAACACCTGATTAGATTCAAGCTAATATCTTTCAACCATGGATCGAAAACTTAGCTTGTTACACAGAAATGAAATGCACGATTTTAGGATTGTGTAACCGTACCCACACATGTACATTTGTTGGTTCGACAATAGTTAACCAAATGGTTATCCATATGAGCATTTTCATATCTACCATATTCTTCTTCACCATAACTAGTTCAAATAACTCAATCGAAGAAAATCTTATGTAACTACACAAGACATAGTCGAAGCAAAAATAAATTGATTCACTCGAACCGGTTCATGAAATTTATAGCCACGGTTTGCATTTATCATTCCTTAGTTAATATAAATAAGTTCACAAACAATTGTCTTTAGATATAACCAACTTAAGTTCGCAGACTTAGTTCGCGGACTTAAGTTCTCGGAAGGAGTTCTCAAACTTCAGCAGATATTCTCGGGTCGACAACTTCCGCCAGTTCGCAGACTGAGTTCACGACTCTTGTTCCGGTTCTCTTGATCAACAAAATTCGCAAACTTCGGTTCAAGGAAAAAGGACTTATACATATATGTGTTGCCACACAATGCTTATATCCAACATTGGTTATATAATCGAAACTCTCATTTGAATCATTGAAACATTCTTAGAGGACGTTATATAGTTGTTATTCACAAACCATTTTTCGTCAAAGCAATTTTCAAAGTGATTGAAACATATCATGACTTTCGTCACTAGGTAAAGATGAACTTGGCCAAAGCGAAAGCTTACCAATACATATTTCGAGAAATAGATAGGCGAGATAAACTCGGCTCGAAATAGCAAATGTGTATAATCAAAGTCTATATAGTAAAATGACTTTTGTCTCAAGATAGGAGATAGAGTAGATAGACTTTTGAGTGATAGATAGGTGAAGTTCCACCAGTTCCTTGATTAGTCCTTCGTCTTGTATGATGATTGCCATAGAGTTCTTAAGCTCAACTACACTTTCTATCATAATCCGAGACTTAGCTATATTAGACTAGAAATCAAGACTTATGCTTGAGATAGCAATGCATGCGAGTTCGACCGAGAAATTCTCCAACAATAAGTGCATAATTCATATGATTTTAGTGTCCATTCCATACTTGTTTTAGGTATTATTCTTGCATATTTTCGTATTATTACTCTTGTTTGATATTATATGCCTCTATTAGGTGAATCATCCAAAAAGGAGCTACAATGTGCTGAAAATATATAGGAAGATAAGTATTCCAAGTGCCCAAGTCCAAGAGAAGTGGAAGAAGTGTGACGAAAAGGAGCAAAACGCTCAAAATCAAGAGAAGGGACAAAGACCGATCTTAACTCATTCAAATTAATGATTTCTCATCATCATCTTGAATAAAATTTAAAGATAAAAAGAATGCAAAAATAATGAGGTCATTCCGAGTTCGGGCGAAGAAGTTGTGGCTAAAACAAGCTTTTATTGAATATCGAAGACAGTAAGGTACGCGTACGGGCACGCATACCTAAGTTCATAAAAGTTCTGCTCGAATTTGAGTTACGCGTACTTAGCAAGTAGGAAAACATGTATTTACACTTTGGAAGGCCTAAGGGCACGTTTGGCGTCGTTCTTTCGAATTTTCGGGTCGGGTTCTTAAACCGTACTAAATACGTGAAGGCTAAGCAATGTAAACCTATAAAAAGGTGTTAGGTTATGAGAAATATGATATGAAGAGATAACGAAATTTTGAAGCTTGGAGAGAAGAAATCACACACGGATCGAAAGCTAGGGTTTCAGAGAGATTCTCAATCGTAACGATATCTCTAAACTTTTCTCATATGTATATCATGGATGTTTCTACATCCATGAGTAGCTAAACACCTATTAATTGAGGATGAATTCTAAGTTGTAAACAAGATTTGAGTTATTATATTAATCTACTTTGAAGTTCTTCATATGATTGTCTTTTGTTTATACATTTTTTATTGATTGAAAAGCAAAGTCAAAAGACTAAAAACAGGACTGACTCAAAGCTATTTTCAAAATGTTAAAAACAGAAAATACAGACTCAAGAAAGAAAAAAGCTACAGAATTTTAAATCTTGAAAAAGTGCATAATTTGGCTCTCATATGTTAGCCCAGATCTTCTTCCTGTCATTCTGTAACTTCCTTCATGAACCTGCTGAATAATTCTGCATTTAAATCTATTAAGATTAGGCTTAACTTCACCAAATAGCCTTGCATTTCTCTGAAACTATAGTTCTTTCATAGTGGAACAGGCAGCTGTCGGCCACGTCTGTTTAACCATCTTACCTTTGTGTTTTGCCACCTGACAAACATCTGCAAATGATTTAGGCATTGGAAATCCAAAAATCATAGTTAACCAATTCCAAACTGCAATAATGAAGTCACATTCCCATAGAGTATGATTCATATTATCTTGCTCAGCACAACAAATGCAACAAACTGAGGCCATTTCAAATCCCCTCTTCACCATTATAACATCATCAACATATACTTCTTGTTGTAGCTTTCATACATTGTTGGAAATACTGGGGTGGAGGAAATGTTGCCAAATGTATTTTTTCCATGACAATACTGGTTCTTGAGATCTTATTTTTTTTCAACTGCAGAATGAGTTGAAAATTTACCATTTTTATCAGCATTCCATAATCTCTGATCAACTCCACTATTAACAGCAGGCAATTGGAAATTGGATATAGTTTGTTGCAGTTCAACTGGAATAACCCACTGACCTTCAAATATTAGTGCCTTCACTTTCATATCAATATTTTGCCTGACATATTATGTATACCCAATTTCATTTATCAGTGGATTTTCTCCCAACCAAGTATCAAACCATACTTAACTATTTGAGACATCACCAATTTTCCATCTGATACCATCTTTTAAAGCATTCCATGCCCATTTCAGTCCTTTCCAAATTGTTGATTGCCTCCAATTGGATGTCCATTGTCCATATCTATCTTTAAATTTTGCAGATAAAAATAGAGCCCATTCTTCATCTGAATTTAAAATTCTCCACATGAGCTTCATTAACAAGGATTGGTTGACTACTTTTAATATCTTAATACCTAAACCACCTTCCTCATAAGGGGTACAAACTTTCTTCCATGAAAGTGTTTTAAATTTTCTTGTGTCTCCATCCCCAGTCCACAAAAAATTTCTTATAATTTTTTCACATATCTTAATCATAGATGAAGGCCATCTATAAACTGACATGTTATAGATAGATAAGATGTATATAACAGATTTAACTAGCACCAATCTATCATGAAAATATAGTAAATTACCTTTTTATGCTGCCAATTTGCTTTGAAGTACTTCCACTATATGCCAAACCATTGCAGATGTAACTTTACCTAGAGCAAGATATACTCCCAAATATTTGTCAGGGAATTTGGCCACTTCCATGTATATCGTATCACTAATCAATAGTCTTCTTAGATTTGAAGTACCATCCACAAAGAGCTTACGTTTGTTTTTATTAATGATCTGACCATAAACAACTTGATACTCATCAAGAAGTTTAAACAAATTCTTTAAGCTTTTCTTACCTCCATTGCAGAATATAAATACATCATCTGAAAAAAAAACAGATGAGTAGGATATATTCCATTCTTTTTAACCGTTGGTTGCAGCTCACCTTTTTCCACCAAAGCAGAAATGTTTCTACTTAAAACATCCTCCATGAGAACAAAGAGAATTAGAGAAAGAGGATCTCCCTGTCTCAATCCTCTCCCCACAGAAAAAAATCCACATGGGCCTCCATTAACTAACACAAAAATACTTGCTGATTTGAATAAAATGATTAACCACTCACACCAAGATGCAGAAAAACCATATTTCAGAAAAACTTTAATGAGAAAATCCTAACTTACTGAGTCATATGCCTGAGAGATATCAAGCTTAATTCCTACATTCCCTCCCCTTCTTTTGAATTTCATTTTATTGACCAACTCTGAAGCAAGCAAAACCTGTTCATGTATGTTTCTCCCCTTGATATAAGCTTCTTGCTGAGGTGATATTAACTTCTCCATCAGCCCACTCATTCTTTTGGTGATAATCTTAGTAAAAATCTTGAAGATCACATTACTTAAGCCTATTGGCCTAAATTGATTAGCAGTTTTATCTCCTTGAATCTTAGGCAACAAGAATAAGAAACTTGAATTCATTCCTTTGGGTATAAATCTTCTCCTCCAACAGAATTTGATAGCTGCTATCAAGTCATTTTTGATGATATTCCAACAACTTCTAAAGAAAATACCAGAGAAACCATATGGACCAGCAGCACTCTCTGGATCCATGTCAAATATAGAAGCTTTATCTCTTCCTCTTCTGGGATTGTATCTAAATTTTGCTGATCTTCTTCAGTAATGATTTTTGGTATAACATCCAACAATTTTCCTGCTTCATTCACATGTTGAAATTCAAACTTCTTTTGAAAATTATTAACCAAAGCTTCAGCTATTTTGTCTTGATCTACAATTACATTACAATCATTATCTTCAAGCTCACTAATCATATTTTTAGCTTTTCTAATTTTCATTTTAGTATGGAAAAAATTGGTATTAGCTGAACCTTCCTTTATCCATTTGACTCTAGCTTTTTGCCTCATCAGAGTATTAGCTTGAGTTTCTCTGCTAGCATGTTCATTTTGAGCATGAACTAAATTAGTTAGAGCTTCCTCATCAAATGGATCAGCATCTGAAATTTGAGTTGCCAGATTAACTTTATATTTACTTGAACATCACCAAATACTTCCCAGTTCCATGCATTGAGAACTTTTTTTAACTCCTTCATCTTGTATAGAAATTGAAAAGCAGGATCCCCTACTACATTTTGTGACCAACAATTTGATACAACTTTCATAAAATCAGGATGACTCAACCACATTTTTTGGAACTTTCTTGGAGTGTTTTTGGCTTTGGAATATTAGCACATCCTCCTAACAAAGGAGCATGATCAGAAACTATTCTCATGCCAAACTTATACCCCCAATCACTATAAAGCTGCAACCATTTTTGATTAAACACCACTCTGTCTAAATTGCATAAAATTCTCTTACTTCCATGTTGACAGTTAGACCAAGAGTATTGTAAACCAGTTTTAGGAGATTGTAATAACTCACACTGATTCATACAATCACAAAAATCTAACATTGAATTTCTGTTAGGGGCTCTACCACCCACCTTCTCATCTTGAGTAAGCACTGCATTGAAATCACCTAAAATAATCCATGGTTTATTAAGATCACTTATAATTTTTATTTCTGACCACAAAAACCTTCTCTGAATAGCTTTAACATGTGCATGAACTCCAGAGACCAACACATCTCCAACACTTACAGTTAGCATTTGACTAGAAACTGAAATAACTTGAGGTTGTTGTAAACTTTTGTTCCAGAATAACCAAATATTTCCTTTCATAACAGTAATAGAATTATGAATAACCATTTTTTCCATACCAGGAAGATTCAATTTGCTGCAGAAAGAAGAACTAAAAAAAACTTTAGGCTCAGCAACCCAAACTAAAGAATGACTAAATTGATTGATTAAAGACCAAAGTTTATCCCGGGCCCTTACTCTTCTTAGGCCCCTGATATTCCAAAAAATTATCTTCATTGTTTGAGATGGGGATCCTTAGTTACCCCCTTACCAGGTTGTTTTCTAAAATTGTATTTATTTTTTTGTGGAAGTTGACTATTTACCTTAGAAGGAGCAGTAGGACTTTTATGAGCTTTAGCTGCAACAGAAGTACTATTTGAAGTAGATGTAATCATTTCCTTCTGAACTACTTTAGCCCAAGAAGTAACTTGAATTGGTACTTCTTCTACTTTACCATTTGTACCATTAATAAATTTGACATTACTGTTATTCAAAGCATTTTCCTCAACAACTTTCACAATCTTAGGAGTTTCCATAATTACTTCTTCAAGTACCTCTTCTTGAGGATCATTCTCTAAAGCACTGAATTTACTTCCTTGTGAGATACATTCCACATTTGAAGGACTTGTTTGAACCACATCCTTAATTGAATCTACTACTGAATCCTCCTGTATGACAGGTTCACAAATATGAAAAGGTACATGTTGCTCCTTTCTTTGATCATGTTTATGAACACTTTCCACAGTTTTATCCTGATCTTTGTTTTTCTTAAATCTGCATTCAGTATTCATATGACCCACAATCTTACAAGAAGAACAAAATTTTGGACAGTCTGGAATCATAACATCTTGGAAAAAAAACCTCCATATTTGGTCCCAATCCATACTTTACTAGGGATATGCTGAGAAAAATCTACTTCGACCAAGACATTTGCATAATATCCAACTTCACATTTAGCAGTAGCATTATCAATCTCGAGTGGAGTTCCAATTTCCTTACAGATTGTAAAAAAAAAAAATCATTCCAGAATTCCAATCCTAAACCAGGAAATCTAACCCATACCATTGCTTTTGAAGTTCTTTGACTTGATGGCCTGAAGTTGTAAACCCAGTTTCTGATCTGTAAAATTTGATTCAACACTTCCCATTTCTGAGATTTGATATGTTGTTTATCTTGATCATTGTCAAGCTTAATTGCAAAGAAGCCCTTTCCAAGAGGAATGAGTCTATAATCTCCTACTAACTTCCATTGACTTCTTAAAATAACTGAAGCATCAACAAATTTGATCTTCTGTAAATCAAGTCTTCCAATAAGAGAGAATTTCCAAGGAACTAAGCTTTTTTCAAACAATTCATTGGGTAACTGAATCGAAGGAATTTTTTTAAAAGTTTCTCCATTACTAAATCTATCTATTTTAGAAGTATTATGATTAATCGAAGTATTTTTCGGACATTCCATGATAAACACTTCAATTAATACTCAATAATCATCGTAAATCAAACAATCAAAGAAGATTTTTCACCTGAATTAATTGCTTCAAGCCTTCAAAACGATATATGGGAAAGAAAACTTTCGCCGAGTTCTCCGATCCTCAAAGCTCAACTCAGTCCGATTCTTCTGAGCAAAAGTAGGAAGTGATAAATATTTATGATTGATTGATAGATTTTTTAGGTGGCCAACTAAATTGATTTGTTGATTCAATCTATTGCTAGTATTAAGTTAGGAGATAAGTAATCTTCGAAGAACACAAAACCTTGTAGAGGGATTTTGTGGAGCGATTGTGTGTATAAACAACACTAAAAAGTGGACCTTGATCTAAGAGTCTAACTAGTAGGATCAATCTATAAATTCAGAAAAGATAAAGCATTCGATTGGATTACACCTTGAGTAATCTACTACTTGGTGGTTCTTTGAATAGAATCTGGTAGGCGAGAACTTCCGTATCCAGTGATATAAGGAATTTAGGGGATAGCACTGATCTAGTTGTTATTCCATGGTTGGTGATAATCTATGATTAACGACAAGTAGGAAACTATAATAACTCATTGACGGTTTATCAACAAAGAAGGATTCCTCGATCATCTCTCTCTCTATTGATTACAATACAACTTTATTTGCTTTGATTATTTCTTTTGTTCACAATCTAAAAACAAAAACCCCCTTTGTGATACTTTGACAACTAAAACTCACTGCTCTTCGTGGGAACGATCCTTACTTCCATTATATTACCAGTTAATTGTGTGGAAATAAGATTATTAACTTGTTGAGCCTACGACACCCATACAAATTTTGGCGCCGCTGCCGGGGAGCAGTCGATAGCTTTAGTTGTTATTTTTATTAGTTTTAATCTTGTTTTTAGAATTTATTTTTAGTTTTTAATCTCGTTTTCTAGATTTTTGTTTTCAGGTACTTAATCTCTGGCAACGAAAGACTAGAAATACCAGAGGTGCGGAATCCAAAATCGTAGGGGAACGGTATTACAAGCACGTCCACAGTTGCAAGAAGAACCTTCTACATCAATAATGGTGGACGACGGTACAAAGCCACCTCCTCCACCTCAGGAGAGGAAGCTGCGAGAGTTAACATATCCATGCTTAGATTCACAACCACTGTGTATTACAGTCACTAACCCAGTGGAGATGAAGTCGAATCTACTGCATCATCTACCAAAGTTCAAAGGACTTCCAGGTGAAGATCTGAATTGTCATCTTCGATAATTTCAGCAGAAGATGACAAGTCTTAGGCAAAGCACCGAAGACAGTGATACAACATTGTTGTAAGCTTTTCAGTTCTCTTTAATAGATTCAGCGGAAGAATGGTTGTATTACCTTCCTCCAGGGAGTATTACAACATGGAATGAGATGAAAAAGCTATTTTTAGAGAAATATTTTCCTGCTTCAAAAGCAGCCTCTGTTCTTAAGGAGATTAGTGGTGTTCTTCAGATTATTGGGGAGTCTCTCTATGAATACTGGGATAGGTACAAAAAGTTAGTGGCAAGCTTACCCCACCACAATATATCTCCAACACTCATCATTCAATACTTTTATGAAGGACTACTTCTAGAGAAAAGGAACTTGATTGATGCAACTGCTGGTGGTTCACTTATTGAAAAGATAATCCCGCAGGCAACCAGTTTGATTGAGAGCATGGCTTCGAATGCTCAACAATTTTATACCAGAAATGACTCAAATGTCAGAAGAGTTAGAAATATGGAGGAAACTTCACAGTCAGAGCAAAGGATAAACAATATAGAGAAGGTAGTACAAAGGATGGCAGCAGTGATTATTCCATCATACGAAGAGAAAGCCGAGGTAAATTCTTTATTCCCTAATCAGAGTCCAAGGTATGATCCATACTCAAATACTTATAATCCTGGTTGGAAAGATCATCCTAATTTCAGTTACGGTAAAAAGAAAGCTGCAGCTCCTAATCCATATGCAAGACAGGGTGGGTTTCAACAACACTTACAGCAACCACAACAAGCTAAAGATCAGGGAACTTCTATCGATGATAAGTTCAACATGCTACTGCAAATCATGCAGGGTGTTGCATCTACAACACAGAGTCTCAAGGAAACAGTTCATCAAAATCAATAGAAAGCTGAACAAAATCAGTTAAAAACTAATAATGGTATAAGAGATTTGTAGACTCAAGAGGGGCGATTGTCTACTGATATGAATCTCATGAAGGCGCAAGCTTCAACAAAGTTGCCATCACAACCTTTTGTGAACCTAAGAGAGCATGTTAATGCAGTAACTCTAAGAAGTGGGAGACAAACTGAAGAGCCACATCAACAAAAATAGGTTAGTAACGACATCGAAAAGGAAGTAGAGGAGGAAACTGTCCCAAAAGAAAAGCCAACCTCAAACGGCCAACTTAAAGACACGGTTCCCACTTTTACTATACCACCTCCTTTTCCTAGTCGTTTTGCCAAGTCGAAGAAGCAAGCTCAAGACAAGGAGATCATGGTTATTTTCAGCAAGATACACATCAACATTCCATTTATTGAGGCTATCAGAACCGTACCCAGGTATGCCAAGGTTTTGAAGGATTTGTGTACAAGGAAGGATAGGTTGATTGCTAATGATATTATTCAAGTGGGCGAAAGTGCTACAGCTATGTTATTAAAGAAGATGCCTACAAAGTGTGAAGATCTTGGTAGCTTCACAGTTCCCGTTACCATTGGTAACCGACGATTCGAGCGTGCTTTGCTTGATTTGGTAGCTTCCATAAGTGTTATGCCAGCCGATGTTTATGATTCTTTGAATCTCGGACCTTTAAAAGAGGCAAAGATCACTATTCAATTGGCTAATAAGTCCAATATATATCCTAAGGGAGTCGTGGAGGACGTGTTAGTTCAAGTGAATCAGTTAATCTTTCTGGTTGATTTTTACATTGTGGATATGCACAATGGAGATAATTTTTCATCTACTTCGTTACTTCTTAGGAGACCGTTCATGAAAACTGCAAAGACAAAGATTGATGTTGATAGTGGTGCACTCACTATGGATTTTGATAAGGAGATCATACGGTTCAATATTTTTGAAACTATGCACTATCCTAGTGATGTTCACTCAGCTTTCTCCATTGATGTTATTGGTTCGTCAGCACAACAAATGTTTGATTTGAACAGTGAAGATGAATTGGATTTGTGCTACGGAATAACATTGATTTGGACGTTCATGGACATCCGAACATGGACGTTGAGATATCAAAATAAAAGGTGGAGATGTGTGGTGCCTTAACAACACTACAAGAAGCAAAAACGGGTAATATTTCTTATATTTCGTTACCCATAACTAATAAGGTTCCTTTACCTTCTATTGTGCAGGCACCAAAACTTGAACTGAAGCCGCTTCTAGACCACTTAAAGTACGCGTACTTGGGTGATAAAGAAGAACTTCCTGTGATTATTTCAAAGAACCTCACCCCAATAAAAGAAGAACGTCTACTTAGGGTTCTGAAAGAGCACAAAACGACTATTGGTTGGACTATTACTGATATCAAAGGCATTAGTCCATCCATTTGCATGCATAGAATCCTAATGGAAGATGATTTCAAACCAGTTTGTGATGCTCAGCGTAGGCTTAACCCCCAATGATGGAGGTCCTGAAGAAAGAGATCCTCAAATTACTAAGTGTGGGGGTGATTTACCCAATTTCTGACAGCAAATGGGTTAGCCCGGTTCATGTGGTGCCTAAGAAAGCAAGTGTCACTGTTGTTAGAAATCAAGATGATGAACTTGTTCCTACAAGAGTTCAAACATGATGGAGAGTGTGCATAGACTACAGAAAGCTTAATGCCGCAACCCGAAAGGATCACTTTCCTTTGCCTTTCATTGATCAGATGTTAGAGAGGTTAGCGGGACACTCACATTATTGCTTTTTGGACTGTTATTCGGGGTACAATCAGATTGTTATTGCACCAGAAGATCAAATGAAAACTACTTTCACTTGTCCTTTTGGTATGTTTGCCTATAGACGGATGCCGTTTGGTCTTTGCAATGCGCCTGCCACTTTTCAGAGATGCATGGTCAGTATATTTTCTGACTATGTGGAACGCATAATTGAGGTATTTATGGATGATTTTAGTGTTTATGGTGATTCATTTGATTTTTGCTTACAAAATCTTGAACTTGTGCTTAAAAGATGCATAGACACTAATCTTGTTTTAAATTGGGAGAAATGCCACTTTATGGTAAACCATGGAATAGTGCTTGGTCATATTGTTTCCTCTCGAGGGATTCAAGTTGACAAAGCAAAAATAGACTTAATAAGAAACTTACAATATCCCACTTCGGTGAGGGAGATTCGTTCTTTTCTTGGTCATGCAGGTTTTTACAGGCGGTTTATCAAGGATTTCTCCGAAATCTCAATGCCGGTGTGCAAATTATTGCAAAAAGAGGTTATTTTTGACTTCAACAAGGAGTGCAAGGATGCCTTTGATAAATTGAAAGAATTGTTGACAACTGCATCAATTGTCAAGTCACCGTATTGGAGTTTTCCATTTGAATTGATGTGTGATGCAAGTGACTATGCAGTTGGAGCCGTTTTGGGTCAAAGAGTAGACAAGTTGTCTCATGTGATTTATTATGCATCTAGGACCCTAAACGATGCACAAATCAACTATTCTACCACCGAGAAAGAATTTTTGGCTATAGTGTTTGCACTAGAAAAATTTAGATCCTATTTAGTGGGTTCAAAGGTGGTTGTATATTATGATCATGCAGCACTTAGATACCTATTAAAGAAGAAAGAAGCTAAGCCAAGACTTATACGGTGGATTCTACTATTGCAAGAATTTGATTATGAAATAAAGGATAAAAGAGGTGTTGAAAATACTGTTGCTGATCATCTTAGTAGACTTGTTGTTTCTGAAGAAGAACTTCCTTTATAAGATCGTTTTCCAGACGAACAACTTTTCTCAATTAAAGATTCAACACCTTGGTACGCGGATATAGTGAACTACTTGGTTAAAAGACAAGTACCTAGTACAATGTCTAATTTTCAAAAGCTTAAACTTAAGAAAATAGCCAAGCAATATGTGTGGGATGAGCCCTACTTGTAGAAATACGGTTCTGATCAAATCATCCGCAAGTGCGTACCTAATTCTGAATTTCAATCTATTCTTACTTTTTGTCATACTTATGCATGTGGTGGTCACATTGGTTCAAAACGTACCGCTTTCAAAGTACTTGAAAGTGGATTTTATTGGCCCACCCTATTTGAGGATGCATATATTTTTTGCAAATCTTGTGATAGATGTCAAAGAACGGGCAATCTAGGTGCTCGAAATTAAATGCCACTCACACTAATTCTTGCTGTTGAAGTATTTGATGTGTGGGGAATTGATTCTATGGGTCCTTTTGTCAATTCTAACATAAAATTTTATATACTTCTTACTGTGGATTATGTTTCTAAATAGGTGGAAGCTAAAGCCACCCCTACTGATGATTCTCAAGTTGTTTGTGAGTTTGTGAAGGAATATATTTTTTCTATACATGGTACACCAACAGTTTTTATCAGTGACGGAGGCTCGCATTTTCAAAAATCCTTCCATGATCTACTCAAGAAGTACAACATAACACACAAGGTTGGTATGCCGTATCACCCACAAACTAGTGGGCAAGCCGAAATCTCGAACCGTGAGATTAAATCTATTTTTGAGAAAACCGTAAACACAACACGGAAAGATTGGGAGTTATAGGCTTAACGATGCGCTTTGGGCGTATAGAACGGAGTACCAAAAACCGATTGGTATGTCTCCATATCGGTTGGTTTACGGCAAAGCTTTTCATTTTCCGGTTGAACTTGAACACAAGGAATATTGGGAGATAAAGATGTGCAACATAGATTATGACAATGCGGGGAAACAAAGGAAGTTACAACTTAACGAGCTAGAGGAGATACGTAATGATGCATACAAGAGCTCTCGTATTTACAAGAAAAAGACGAAACTTTTCCATGACAAGATGATTTCTCGAAAGAATTTTGTTGTGGGGAAAAAAGTTATTTTATTTTATTCTCGTCTTAAACTATTTCCTGGTAAGTTAAGGTCCAGATGGATTGGACCGTATGTTGTTACTAATGTTTATTCTCATGGCGCAGTTGAAATTTCTAGTCTTAGAGATGGAATAAACTTGAAGGTGAACGGCCATAGATTGAAGACATATTATGAAAGCACTACATATGTGGATATGGATGTGCAAGGATTTCGTGATTATCTCCCTCTGGAGGAGTAGTTGAAAGGAATGCCAAGTCGGGCTGAGGACATTAAACTAAGCGCTAAATGGGAGGCAACCCATCATTTTTGTATCTCTATCCCTCTTTTTTTAGTTTTCTTAGTTTCGCATATCATATCTTGCATTCCCATATTATATTTCACAAGTCCTATATCTTTAATGAAAGTTTTGACGAATGCTCGTCAGAAAATTCTGACTGCATACTTGTCACGAAAATAGCTCTCGAGACTTCATATGGAGTCCGATTTGAGTGGTTGACCCCAGATTTTAAATAGGACAGACTCATCTTTCTTTTCCAAAAGGAAAATCTGAATTTGGAATTCTTTAAGTTAGCGATAGGCCTGGACATTTGAGTTTCGGTATTTTTACAGAACTTTTTCAGATTGCATGTCAGTCAGTCTGGAGGCCATAAAAGTCAGACCGTTTATCTAAACATTGTGCCCTATTAACACTTATAGAAAAGACGTAGGCGAACAACTTTCGTTTAGGATATTTTTCCTAGTTCCCTACCCATTTGTACAGTTTTCGAGTTTTTCAGGGATGTTATGTCAGAAATCAGAATTTTCGGATTTAAACATTGAGGACAATGTTGAGTTTAAGTGTGGGGGAGTAGTTAAGCATGTTTGGTTTGAATATAAATTAAATAAATAAATAAATAATACTCTTTGATTTCTTGCATTCTTGAGACTTCATCTTTTGGAGTTAATTATGAGCTATTTAGGATGACACTCTAAACCTTTTTAAGGTTGAAACAGTTCTTACGACTATAGATTGAGTTCCACTTTATCATTCTACAATCCTAATATATATGTCATAATTAAATGCGAAACTAAGCTATGGTAGTCGTTTGAAAGATTCATCCTCGCAATTAATCATTACTGAATCACTTTCTTTTTATCTTTGCAGTTTTATGTTTCTCTAAAGTGATTTGGTGGGATCCTGATACTGCCGTGGATGTTGTAGTAAGGTAATGATTAGTTGAGCATATAGATCCCCATAGACAATTGTCTTTCACTCATAAAGAGTGAGCCGAAAAATAAAATAAAATAATAATAAATAAATAAATAAGGCTCCTCTTCATTTATCGACACTAATAAATGATAGGTCTGGAATTGCGGACTAATCATAGTCGATAAAAACAAAAACCATATCATCATTATATAGCAAGTCAAAAAAGACTATTGATGAGGTTCTTGACACTTGGATAACAGTATGTGTGAAACGTTGTCCCTGTCTCCGTCGCCTAAACAAGCGTGGAACGCAGGATCCAAGGAAACTATCACATACTTGCTGAAAAGGAACATGCACTTAGAGTATCTAATCATGTGGTCGAGTTAAATGGGTGCTTCTCTCAACTATTGTGCTATAAATAAGAATCCTTTGACGACGTTCATACAAGTATTGTGGGTAACATCTTTCACTTTAGTCAACATTTGCACACCTCACTTTTCTATTTCAATTTTCTTATCTATCCATGTGATTTCAGTATGCGAGTGTTGTTACAAATGTTGCAACAAGTACGATGACTATCTTAGTAGAGTTTTGCAATCAGGTTGAATGTCACACTAAGTAATTGCTTAGTGTGATGATTGGAATGTTTGTGGGATGTTTGCGGTTAAAGAACTTATGCAAGCTAATTATGTAGCTATTACTTTGTGTCTATCCTTAGTGGTTCTTCCAAGGAGAAAAATTGGAGTAGGTTTTGTGGGTATACCTCTTGTAAGCCTTCACGAGACTATAACTCGTCCACTAGGGACACCTAGGGGTTTACAGGCTTGTTATACATGCTAAGTGTAACCGTTTTCTCAACGAGATGGAGTTGTTGTATTTAGGATTAGTTTTATTTAGTTTGCTTGAGGACTAGCAAAAGCTAAGTGTGGGGGAATTTGATAAGTGCATAGTTCATATGATTTTAGTGTCCATTCCATACTTGTTTTAGCTATTATTCTTGCATATTTTCGTATTATTACTCTTGTTTGCTCTTATTTGCCTCTATTAGGTGAATCATCCAAAAAGGAGCTGCAATGTGCTGAAAAGAGCTAGGAAGATAAGTATTCCAAGTGCCCAAGTCCAAGAGAAGTGGAAGAAGTGCGACGAAAAGGAGCAAAACGCTCAAAATCAAGAGAAGGTCCAAAGACCTATCTTAACTCATTCAAATTAAGGATTTCTCATCATCATCTTTAATATAATTGAAAGATAAAAATAATGCAAAAAGAATGAGGTCATTCCGAGTTTGGAAGAAGAAGTTGTGGCTAAAACAAGCTTTTATTGAATACCGAAGACAGTAAGGTACGCGTACGGGTACGCATACCTAAGTTCCGAAAATTTCTGATGGAATTTGAGGTACGCGTACTTAGCAAGTAGGAAAACGTGAATTTACACTTTAGAATGCCTAAGGGAATGTTTGGCGTCGTTATTTCGTATTTTCGGGTCGGGTTCTTAAACCGAACTAAATACGTGAAGTCTAAGCAATGTAAACCTATAAAAAGGTGTTAGGTTATGAGAAATATGATATGAAGAGATCACGAAATTGTGAATCTTGGAGATAAGAAATCACACACGGATCGAAAGCTAGGGTTTCAGAGCGATTCTCAATCGTAAAGATATCTCTAAACTTTTCTCATATGTATATCATGGATGTTTCTACATCCATGAGTAGATAAACACCTATTGATTGAGGATGAATTCTAAGTTGTAAACAAGATTTGAGTTATTATATTAATCTACTTTGAAGTTCTTCATATGATTATCGTTTGTTTATACTATAATGAATATTTATGATTGATTGATTGATAGATTGTTTAGGTGGCCAACTAAATTGATTTGTTGATTCAATCTATTGCTAGTATTAAGTTAGGAGATAAGTAATCGTCGAATAACTTGTACACAAGTAGAGAACACAAAACCTTGCTGAGGGATTTTGTGGAGCGATTGTATGTATAAACAACAGTAAAAAGTGGACATTGATCTAAGAGTCTAACTAGTATGATCAATCTATAAATTCACAAAAGATAAAGCATTCGATTGGATTACACCTTGAGTGATCTACTACTTGGTGGTTCGTTGAATAGAATCTGATAGGCGAGAACTTCCGTATCCAGTGATATAAGGAATTTAGGGGATAACATTGATCTAGTTGTTATTCCACGGTTGGTGATAATCTATGATTAACGACAAGTAGGCAACTATAATAACTCATTGACGGTTTATTAACAAATAAGGATTCCTCGATCATCTCTCTCTCTATTGATTACAATACAACTTCATTTGCTTTGATTATTTATTTTATTCACAATCTAAAAACAAAACCCCCCTTTGTGACACTTTGACAACTAAAACTCACTGCTCTTCGTGGGAACAATCCTTACTTCCATTATATTACCAGTTAATTACGTGGAATAAACTCTTCTCCTCAATTTTCTCTTTATGATGGTACTGGTAACGCTCGTGAACACATCTCTTGTTTTCTGAAATCTTTGGGAGAGAAAGAATACAATCATGTCCTTCGCTTGAAAGAATTTTTAAAGTCACTTACCGGAAGAGAGTACACCTGGTACAACAACATCGCACCAAACAACATATCCAACTGGTGTAAGATGGTAACCGCTTTCTACAACAAATATTTCTTCGTATCTGAGCAAATCACCTTTTCAGACTTGGGAATAATGTTTCAACGAAACAATGACCATCCAAATGATTATGTCAAGAGATTGAGGATTCAAGCGCTAGATTGTCATGACCCAAATATGACTGAACATCAATTGGTGGAGTTGTGCATTAATGCCATGGTACCTGTCTATCACACTTTACTGGAAAACCTGCGCTTCCAGAATTCTCTGAACTCTATGAAGCTGCAAAGCGGTCGGCTACAACAGCACCAACACTGTTGGAAAGAACTAGACCATCTAGGAGTGAAGATGCACGTGAAACTCGAGGAAACATGCGCCTCATCAACAAGCAATATAATACTGGTCCCTCTGTAAACGTAATGGGTGAAGGAGGAAAGAGGAAAGCTCCAGCAGAGGAACAACAACCCAAACGTGCGGCACCAGCGCATCAGACAACTCCACCCCGGAAGGCCGCGGCTAAGACCCATGTACAACAACAAGAAACTGGAGATGCTTCTCCAAACTTCCCATTTACAATTTAGGAAGTAATTGAACTCCTGGAAGCATAGATTCAAGATGACGCCATCAAGCCACCTCCTCTCAGACGTCCACCAACCGAGGAAGAAATGACAAATCCCAAATATTATCGTTATCATAGGTTCGTCAATCACCCAACCAGTGACTGCAACAAATTAAAGTGCATTTTTAAGGAGAAGGTAGATACAGGAGAACTTCAATTAAGCACCGAAGGAGCTCACAGAGACCCTGTTCCCGTCAGGAGATGCATGATTTCTGGGGACTCCGTCCACAAAACCATACAGTATATGATGGAGCATTTATGTGAGATTATGTACTTCTCCAAGGCGCAGCGTCAATACATGTTTGCATCCCTCAACCGTGTTGTATCAGGCAAGCGACTGTTTCCATCCAGGGAATCCGTTCCCAAACCAAAACCTCTCATGGAAAGCACGACTGATATATGCAACTGGGGACTCCTAACCACTCGTCACTTGAAGAATGTCGAGTTTGACAACACACTGATTGACGCGGCCTCTGACTTCAACATTATTACCCTCAAGACTCTGAGAGCCGCAGGAATTTCAAAGCAGGAAGCTGTGCACTGCCCTGTGATCAAGAACCCAGAAGGATAATCAAAAAATATTTACGGGTAGATTAATCTCGAAATCAAGGTGGGAGATGCTCTAACGCACGCCAAATTTCATATTGTTAAAGAATTCCCAAATTATGATATGGTTCTGGGGCGCTCATGGGTGCATAGCAACAAAACAAATCTAGGAGTATGTCCTTTGCCAGTGTCTATACCTGAAAGTATTTCCAACAATCCATGCATCCAACCCTGAAGATTATTTGGTGTCGTATCAACAACTTGCCAATGTGACCCAATTGCCTGGAGAGAGCCCGACGACATTTGTTTGCAGATTCCGAACATAAGTAAGTCTCATTGAACAACCCTTTTTGCAACCAGTCACTCCTCCCTTTGTCAAAGCCCGGGGACTCGATCCAGTTATCAACCCAGCTGTCACTATGAGGTGTGAATGGGATGTTGGTCCTTTCAAATATTTTATCAAATGTTTAGAAGTTGTCTCGCTCAAAGATGATGAGTTTAAGAGCCAAGTTACTGAGCAACGCCCAAACCCATTCCAAGTTGGATATTTATATGGTTGTAAGGATTGCTTCTCAACCTCCACCCGATTCCGCAGAAGGAAAAGATGAGACGTACCTAGTGGAAGAAGTTATCTTAGGAGGTTACTGCAATCTCATCAATGCCGACAAACTATAAGGCATGGTACTGCACTCACGATGGCTCAAGCCTTTCAATACCTAAGATGTCGTGCTACCCTTTTCCTCCAGCGTTCTCTTTAGTATTTTCTTTAGCAATTTCCCTTTTCATGTAATATTTTTAATTCCTCCAAAATGATTACACTGCTTGCGTTCACAATTAGGGTTTCGATTTTTCAGTTAATCAAGTATCATTTCCCTTTTATAAATCTCTCTACTCCTGAATCATCTCAAGGAAAAGTCTCGAGTAAACCTAAACCCTCACAAAATCATTACCCATTAATTCGAAACCAGAAAAATCAAACCATGCAAGAGATGTCTCATATCTTTCAAAAATACCGAAGAGGGGAATATGTAAAGGAAAAGAAAGCACAAGATCATCAAACAGCGACACATTCTTTCTGGAGCAAGCATCTTTCGCATCCGAAGAGCAACCTGCTTCAACCTTCGCCTGACGAGATTCCTAGAAGAAGTTTTGTTGTCTGCAGTTTTCCGGATTTTGGGAATCCCCTTCACGGAACCAAGAAGCAATGAATTTGAAGTCAGCACGCATAACACTCCCGGGTTGAAACTACTTCTTCAGAAACAGCGCATCGAATCACATGACACGCGTCATTAATTGGAGATGAATCGTCCTCACCTAACAAGCATGGATTTTAGATTTCTTAGTCCTTGGAAGTGCGGCCATGCTTCTACACACCTGGCTTTTGGATTTCTTAGTTCGTGTAAATGCGTCCATGCTTCTATATACCTAGCCGGCATGCCACGAATATTCAAGAAGCACGTAGTCTTCACCGGGGATTATCAAACAGAAGAATGGGAAGAACTCATTTTTCGAAATCAATGGTTAATGATGCCCTCACTGTAGTTCTCTCCAGAAGTTGCTTCAATGTTCTCTCCAGAAGTCGCTTCAACGTTCTCTCTAGAAGCCGCTTCAATGTTCTCTCCAGAAGCCGCTTCAACGTCCTCTCCAGAAGCCGAAGCCTCTTCAACGCCTCATCAAGCCACACAGACCAACCGCATCATGTCTGCCACATCGCCGACAAAGTCAGATTCGGTGTTTCTATATTTCCAATTTCCTATGGAAGGGGTGCATGAGCTGCCAAAAGTTTGGATACAATACAGATCTATCAAATACGACTCTCTCTCATTGATCAACAAATGACGAATCCAAAAGATTGCCGCCTTCATCAATTCTTCAACCACCTTACCAGCAAATGCAATAGAAGTACATCTTTCAGGAGAAAATAGGCTCAGGATAATTACACTTGGGGACTACCAGCACGGGATGTCTCCACGTCCCTCCACCAGGTTACTTTTGATATCAGTATCATCACTGTCAAAGCTTTACAAGCAGCAGTAATTCTTCAACATGAAGTTGTACACGTGCATCAAAGACTCCAAAAGTACGCCGCAGAGACATTTTCACATATGCGGCCACGCCATCGGATCTAGCACGCATCTACAACTCCTTACAAGACTACATTGTATTCCGAAACTGACTCAAAATACAGCTCTAGTAATTAAAAAAAAGTGTAACTGGGGACTGCTTGATCACATCCCATTCTGTACTACGATCCAAGATTCAGAAGATAGTTCAAAGGGTGTCACCTGATACGCAGTCCTTGAAGACTTGATAGCATCACATCGGAAGCGTAACGCTTCTCAGATGGTCTACTCCATCCAATGACTCTGGAAGATTTTTCTTATACAAGCATCCAAAGCATATCGTCATCAGAAGGGAAAGAACGAGCCTATGAGATAAAGAGTCAAAATGAACCCAGTTTCATTCCAGTCAATGCTCATGAGTTTAAAGAACATTTTAGGTGCGACTCAGCAGTACAGACACCAAACAACTTAAAGTCAAGGCCTCTTGTAATTGAGCGCAATGGAGTTTGGCAAATTTTCAAATCCACTGAAAAAGGCTAGATGCTCATTTTTCTGGAGACAGGACCCTTCAGAAAGGATCGATGGAGTTCACTCAGGATTTGATGAAATTTCAAAACCGTGAAAGTTATACGTACAACCAAAGTTCATACTTGCAAAAGAAGAAGAAAGAACAAGATGTACTTACCTTGCCACTGACGATTGGCACGCTCGTGATGGAGACGAAAGCACGGAACCGGACGAGCAACAAAAACGGAAGAGGTTCGATACCCCTTTTTTACGAACGGAGTTTCCAGAGTTCGAACAGAAGGAGGGTTTACTTTTGGACCATGCACAGAGAAAAGAAGCTAGGCCCAAGACACCAACGCTCCATGGCCGAACTAGAAGCGCGCCGGTACGAAGATCACTAGCCACATGAACCTGTAGACAAAGGTCAATCAAACTTTTCCTGGTAACCTCTACATGTCTTTCTTTTTCGATTTTTATCCTCGTCCGTCACCATCTAGTGCTTACCCCGCAACAATGTCACTGTTACGTACTAAGCAGGGGACTTAATGTTGATGGTGGTTTTTAGTTCAGGGATAAAATTGTAAAACCCTGTATTTAATGCGCCACCATTCTGCAAAGAAGATTGAGCCATTTATGATGAGTGCCCATGCCTCTTTACTTTCATATGTATCGAGCAATTCAGTAAATTTATATGAAATTTTTCCACAATGGTGCGTGTAGCAAGAATCCCAAATATTCTGTAAATTTCTGAGTATTTATCTATGCCATGTTTCCTAGTTGAACTCTTATACTGACATGACATGACGACTAATGCTTGCTCCCAGCTGAGTAGCATGAATCTCCCGAAGTGTCAGGATTAAGATGCGTGTGGAAGTACTCAATCAGAGGAACGCAAAGTTATGCTACCTTTTGATATTAAATTAGTGGTTTTTTGTATCAAGATGCAAAACCCACCAAAAACTGATTGATTTTGCGGCAACCCGCAAAATTCAGCTATTTAACCTAATTTTATCAATTTGCAAAACTTAGGTTTTTTGCGCCCTGCGCGATATTTCGAACCCTATTGGTCGAAACTAATCCTAGATACACTAGGAAATTGATCCAACATGGAACTAGTAGGAGCAAGATCCTACCAAAATCAGAAAACAAGAAATAAAGAGGAACTACGGCAAGTAAAAGCAGCAGCAAAGAAAGGCGTCGCCCGTGGCCGACCGGCCACAGTCCATGTTGCCGCTCGTCGGTCCTCTTTCCAATCGACTAATCAGATCGCTTTAAATGTGCCACGTGAATTTTTAAATAAAGTTGGAAGTTGGTTGGTCGACACACCTAATTCCTTAAGGAATTTAATATAGGCTGCCCATGTCAGTCTTAAAACGATCACGACCACACATTTTTTCCAGTCGGTTTATCAAACCTATTCTCCTCCTAATATGGCCGGACAAGCGTCATCGTGTATACCGGCCGGCCTACTAACGCCTAGGCCGATCGACATCTCTATGACTCGCAAGAGGAGTCACTAAACGTTTATTACCGCAAAACGATCTTGGCCGCCCAACTTCGCCAGCCATGTGGACACCGGCGGGCCTACAAAACCCTAATTTCTATTAATCGGCATTATATTACTATCGGCCTAGATTCAATCTCAATCAACGGGCAAGGTGCGGATATGCTCACCCGCGGCCCGGCTATTGTGCTAGTCGGTCGAACAACTCCCAGCGCGCGGCTAACACCAAAAACCGTTAGCCCAAAATAGGTTGTCCACACGGCTTTTTTAAAACCTAAATAAATCAACGACAGCCATTAACTACCGCAAATCATCTCGGTCGCCCAACTTAGCCAGACGAATCAGCTGACCAAACTCATATTCTAAGCGTTCAACAAAATGTCGCCGTGACTATTGGTCGTTCCTCTTCCATAAGGAACAATCAGTCGCGCCGCGGCCTACCCATGTGGCTCCTAAACGGTTGCCCGAAGATGGCTGTCCGCGCTTCTTATAAAAGTATTAAATAAATTAGCGGTAACCAATAACTGCCGCAAATCATCTCAGCTATCCAATTTTGCTAGCTAATTTAACCGGTCTAGATTTAACTTGGACCGACCAATAGGTCGTAAAAATGGCTACCAGCCATCACTTTCCTATAGGGATTGACCGGCCTACCTTTCACATGCATAAATAGCTCCCACCAGTTCCCCGAAAGTGGCCGGTCACGCTCCTTTTAAGACGTTAGGTTTCGCGGTCAACCGAGACAGGCTCTATACAACGATGTTTCACATGCATCGATTATTTGAGATGCTTGCTTAAAAGCGATGCTTTACATGCATCGAGTACATAAGATATTTTATGAGTATCGGTTTCACAAATAACTTAGTTATTTAACATAATAGCGCCACATGCTATTCTTTGTGGCAAGTCTCATGACTTGGCTCGCCACACATGACCACTCACCACCTAGCTTGCGTGTGATTGGTCATAATAACTAGGTCTTACAAATAAGACCAATTCAGCAGCCTGCTGCATATTTTCCACGAAAATACTCGAGACATCGAACATGTCACAAATTGGGGGATGTTCATCAGGGTATTGGTCTGGCGGTTTACAGCGTGCGGCGTGCAACACGCCCATTATGAGAAAGTGTCAGGAAAGCGGGCGGTTAGTGGCAGCAGAGAAGTAGTGGATGCAAACCGACCTGTCTCCCCTCATAGTAGGGACGTGGTTTTCAACAACCCCACTTCTCCATCACTCCACTATTTCCACTTCCTATGAGATCAGGGTGCGTTCAATTATGACTTGTATAAATAGGTTTCAACCTATTTCAACCAACGACGGAGTTTTGGTTATCAACACAGTATCCAAATGTTTGAGGGTGAAAACGGTTTCTACTGATTTTGGTAATTTCGTGTGTGTGGGTGAGAAACGAGTCTAAACCCTAAACAATGTACTGCAAGGGAGTACTTTGATTTGAGAGATCAATCTGTACAAATCCGGCCTAAACCAAGAAATGGCCGTTCGGGACTTGCTTCGGTCACAAAGTTAAGGAGAAAGGTTGGTCTTAGGGAGGGAAGCAAAGAGAGTGTTGAGACCAGAATAGTTGATTATGGAAGAGTGGTTGTTTGACGACTTGTATCAGAAAGTGAAAGGCTAGCAGATTGGAAAGCTAACAAGTGATTTCCGAGTGTTGTATTCTCCTGACCAAAACTTGTTCTTTGGTGGAAATAGGTGAGACCTATTTATACAAGTCGCAACGAAACGTACCCTGGTCTCGTAAGAAGTGGAAACAGTTGAGTAAATGGAAGAAAGCGGTAACAGGTAACGCCTGGAATTAATGTTTCCATACTGAAGGAAATGTTTCACCATTACTTCTTGTATTTACTAACCGCCTCACTCTTATGACACTTTCTTGTAACGGGCGTAGTGTACGCCGCACGCTGTAAACCGCCAGACCAATACCCTGATGAGTATCCCCCAGTTTGTGACATGTTTTGATGTCTCATGTGTTTTGTGTAGCATGTTGCTATTGTTTGGCAAGTTGAGCTTGAGAGGCTTTCCGGCTAGGTGGTGACCTTCGACGGTCGAGATTTTGCATCTTGAGAAGGAGGTTAGCCGTTGATTGTGGTTACCTTCCGTTGGTAGCCAGTGGCGTGGCCAAGGTGCTGACATGGCTTGCGCATGCTCTTGGCGTGGCAAATTAGGATTTGGTGCCGTGACCATAGAATTGGCATAGCTAAGTGTGCGTCGTGGCCAAAGAGTTGGCAGCGTAGCCAAAGGTTTCCACAAGTCGTTTGGTTTAGTGGCGAGCTTGTACGGCTGAGATTTGCATCTCAGAAGGAAGGATAGCAGTTGATTGTTGCAACCTTCCGTTTGGCAGCCAGCGGCATGGAGGCATGGCCGGCATGGCTTTGGCGTGGCCAAATTAGGGCTTTGGCACCGTGGCCAAATTAGGGTTTTGGCACCGTAGCCAAGAGATTTCCACAAGTCGTTTGGTGACAAGTTTGTACGGCTGAGATTTGCATCTCAGAGGGAAGGGTGGCCGTTGATTGTTGCAACCCTACGTTTGGTATCCAGCGGCATGGAGGCATGGCCAACGTGGCTTTGGAATGGTTTAGGCGCGGCCAAGCTAGGGTTTTGGCATAGTTTTAGGCGCGGCCAAAATTAGAGTTTTGGTTCCGTGACCATAGAATTGGCATAGCTAAGTGTGCGCCGTAGCCAAAGAGTTGGCAGTGTAGCCAAAGGTTGCCACAAGTCGTTTGGTTTAGTGGCGATCTTGTGCGGCTGAGACTTGCATCTCAGTAGGAAGGATAGCCGTTGATTTTTGCAACCTTCCGTTTGTCAGCCAGCGGAATGGAGGCATGGCCGGCATGGCTTTGGCGTGGCCAAATTAGGGTTTTGGCACCGTGGCCAAGAGTTGGCACCGTAGCCAAGAGATTTCCACAAGTCGTTTGGTGGCAAGTTTGTACGGCTGAGATTTGCATCTCAGAGGGAAGGGTGGCCGTTGATAGTTGCAACCCATCGTTTGGCAGCCAGCGGCATGGAGGCATGACCGGCGTGGCTTTGGCGCGGAGGTGTGGCTGGCATGGCATGCCATTGGCACGGTGGTGCGGCTGGCATGGTTGGCATGCCTTTGGCGCGGAGACGTGGATGGCATGGCATGCCATTGGCACGGTGGTGTGGCTGGAATGGTTGGCATGCCTTTGGCACGGAGACGTGGCTGGCATGGCATGCCATTGGAACGGTGGTGCGGCTGGCATGGTTGGCATGCCTTTGGCGCGGAGACGTGGCTGGCATGACATGCCATTGGCGCGGTGGTACGGCCGGCATGGTTGGCATGCCTTTGGCGCGGAGACGTGGCTGGAATGGCATGCCATTGGCACGGTGGTGCAGCTGGCATGGTTGGAATGCCTTTGGCGCGGAGACGTGGCTGGCATGGCATGCCATGCCATTGGCACGGTGGTGTGGCTGGCATGCGTGGAGATGATGCCAGTCAATACTATGGGTTCTGCCGCGGAACCTAACATATATATATATATATATATATAAAGGTACCCTGGGTAAATTTCATGTAGACATATTGAACGGATCAATAAATGTACTGATGGAGACATTGGTACTCACAGCTTCGTTTCCTTACAGAGTGACGTCATGTCAGACCGAGGTTTTACGATTTTAACCCTAAGCTAAAAACCACCATAAACACCAGAAAAACACTAAGAACTGATAGCGTACATTCTGCAAGTGTAGATGGTGGATTTTCAAAAAGGGTTAAAATTGTAAACTCATGATTATACGAGCCTCTGATCCAGCAATCAGACGTGAGTATCGAGGCACGGGTCTCTCATGAATTCTCAACGGAGAGTACTTTCTCTCAGAGTACATGTAGATATGTAGTCTCATGGCTGGACAACGACATATCTCATGAATACGGAACACTTTCAGTGATTATTTCTATATAGTATCACGAGATGGACGGCTCCTAGACAGCTTGCTCTGCTAGTATAGAGCGATAACGTCTTCAGGAACAAACAACGAGTTTACCCTGACTATATAAAGGATATGACTTACCGACAAGCTCATATCGTGATAATTGATGCTCCTAGACAGCTTGCTCTGCTAGTATAGAGCCACAAAGTTAATTATTCCCAATTAAGATTAATTATGCCGTGACATTCACTACTGAATTCCCAGAATAATCTATTATTGCTCCTATTCCATGGTCGAATCCACGACTGGTCCCATGGAATGGCAATAATAATTGCTCCTATTCCATGGTCGAATCCACGACTGTTCGCATGGAATGGCAATAAACAATTGCTTTGATTCTATGATCGAATCCACGGCTTGATTTCATAGAATAGCAATAACTATATTATCTCATTACTCCGATTCCATGATCAAATCCACAACTGGTCTCATAAATGGTAATAGATAAAACTTAATTACTCCGAATCTATGGTCGAATCTACGATCCCATGGAATGGTAATGCTCACTTTATTATTCTGAATTCGTAGTCGAATCCTCAGCTGATCCTATGAATTAATAATAAACATCTTATTACTCAGTTTTGTGAATTATTCTCCACTGAATTCCACAATTAGTAATAAATAATCAACAACCGTGCGTCTGAGCTACCTCTAAGTAAGCCCCGATTTATATGGTGAAAGTGTATTCAACGACAATGCAATAACAGTCACCGCACGAACGAGTATTTCAAAATACGACGAAACGATTAACCTATTGCAAAATAGGAAGAAAATAATAAATAATCAAAATATTGACCAAGGCACCAAGGGATTGGACTCATTCGACCGTGCCGTGACCAATCCCACGCCAGTTTTATATTTTATCATATTTTTATTATTTTCCTTTATCTGATGAAAATCCTTTCATTTGAACAAATCTCCTTCATCTCGAGGAAACTCCTCGACTTCATGGTGTTTTCATAAACCCATGAAAATAATATAAAATTAAGGAAAAATAGTGTGGGGCGTGACCATTGGCCAACCGGCCATGCCTTGGTCCCAGCCGGCCCCACACCTTATGGTTCCTCATTATTATTTTTTTTATTATTATTATTTCTCTGATTTCATGAAAAAACTCCTTGATTTCATGGTATTTTGCAAAAATTAGGAAATAAATAATATAAAATTATGAAAAACTTGTGAGACCGCGCCCTAGCCGGCCGGCCATGCCCTAGCCGGTCCCACACGCCTCTTTATTTTATTATTATTTATTTTATTTTCCTTGAATGTATCAAATTCCTTGATTTCATGGTATATCTCTCAAATTAGGAAAATTTCCCTCAAATCATGAAAAATTATATAAAATTATGAAAACTCGTGGGACCAGGCCCTAGCCGGCCGTCCATGCCTCCCACGGCGCCACACGCCCTTGTTTTTATTATTTTAATATTTTTGCTTCCTTGAACTCATTAAAACTCCTTCACTTCAGGGAAACTCCATAAATTCATCAAAACTCTTTAAATCCATGATATTTTTCATAAAATCATCAAAATATTATAAAATTAAGGAAAGGGCACCACGGGACCGTGGCCACGACCGGCCAACCATGCCTTGGCGGTCCCACGCCTCCTTATTCCATATTTTATAATTATTTTCTATCATCTTATGGTGTTTTCCTCAGTTTCGTCGAAACCCTAATTTTGGCATATTTCCTCGAATAGATGCTCAATTGCACGCCAGAAAAAATCAAAATTCTCAGGACTGAGACGCGGACGCCTTGGAGACACGAGCACGCTATCTTGACCGACCAAGATTGACTCTTTCGCTTACAGAAGCTGGTCCCATCAAGTTTCACAGTTTTGACCTAATTTGCTCAATTGCACGTATTAGGTCCAAGACTCTTCCAAACACTTTGGATTTTCATGAAGTGATCATCCGGAGGTCACATGATTACCCAGGGCCGGTTTCATGACCCCATGGTCGGTCCCTCACTTCGTCATAATTAATTAGATTTTCTCACCTAAGGCTCAGACGAGCATTTTTGAATAAATGATTAAACCAGCATATGATCATTTATTCACCAATCCTTCAAGAGGTCTTGGTATTTGTTCATGTGAGCATATGGACACTACATGGTTAATCCACGGTCCCATGTAGTCGCTCCCTCCTTCGTCCCATGTTTAAAATTATGACGAACCATGAATTGATCATCAATTGATCAAATTAGGGTTTCTGAATCCAAGGATCATCATTCCAGATTCCAACCTTAATAATTTTACGATGACCTCATGGTCATTAATTTTATTAATTATGCTCGGTTCAACGAACAGTATTCTTTAGCAACACATGCTCAGACGATCAAATATTCAACAATTCATCACATGAGCAACACTTGCTCAGATGATAAATATTTTCTCAAACCAAGGAATATTGGTTCAACAATCAATATTCAACGATCCATCGAATGAGCAATACTTGCTCACTTCATCGTAGGAACTATACCTCTGTCTCATGACATGTTCAACTCATGAGTTTCAGAACATCATGTTCAACTCAGCAACTACATGGACTTATCGTCCCATCAAACCACGAAGTCATCAATTGACTAACATACCACGAGACGTCAATCGTGTCACTTTGGGGGGATATCACTTAGGGTTTTGGTCTGGAGGTCTACGGCACGTGTGTTCAAACACACGATGGAATGTGAGCAAGTCGTGCTCAGTTGAAGGAATTCACGAGGTAGTGGATGGAAAATCGACCAAGTCTCCACGCGTTGATCAACTGGTTTCAAACACGATCTCCGCTTCCCCACTCCTTGATTCCATCAATTGTCACACTTCATGGGGTCATGGTGTCTAAAATTCCAGCGATATAAATAAGTCTATGAATCATGATTGAATCATCAGCATCAACAGTATCATCAATCTCACGTCTCATTGACAACACGTGATCATCAACTCATCAATTAAGCAACTACTCTCAATTGAGCAATTTCAATCATTCAGAGCTTATCATATTCAGAATTCACACACCCACAATCTTTGATTACCATTGATTCCACACATTTCCCAGCTTCCCTCCTACAGATCAACCCATCCTCTCTTGTGACCGCATTTACTCTGGAACGGTCATTTTCTTGATTTAGGCCGGATTATTACAAATTGATCTCTCGAATCTAAAGTACCCCCTTTGCAGCGGTGCATCTGTGTGAGGTTTAACATTTCTCTCGGTTCGAGGAGTCTCCTCCGTACGGTCGTTTCCTCAATTCCTTAGAAACCAGCAAATCGTTTTCCCCATCTACAGATTGGTGACCGCAGTGGGAGATCATTCTCTCGGTTGCAATCTCACAATTTCACAAGATGGTTGATCTTAGGTCAGGTTCAGTTACAAATCTCAACACAAACCGTGCTAGCACTAGCAACAACAACAATCAGAATATCCCGGAGACGATTCCGACCTCCAACACCGATGGTGGTCACATTACTCCTCCTCACGCCGAAGGTCATCCACTTTCCGTACGACACTCTGAAGAAGCCAGAGGAAATCCACCACCTACCATTGCCAATCTTATCAAAGTGCAGGAGACTCTTGCAAAGAATCAGACTGGCATGGCTGCTACACAGAAGGAACTGTGTAATTATCTCAAAACTCTTACTGACTAGATGTCAGAGAAAACTCAGGAGAAGGGAAAAGAGAAGGAGAAATCCTTAGACGAATATCCTGAAGTAATTCCAATCCATACAGTAGAAGACGACGAAGTCCGCAAAACTGCTGCAGACAACTCATCAGCGAAGGGATCATCGAATTTCATCACTCACGAAGATCTGGAGCACCTCTTGGAGAACCGTGGAAAAGAAAAAATATCGCATGTCCATCGTCATCAACCTCCTTATTCTGCTGCTACGCAGAGGATTCCACTCCCCAAAGGTTACGTTTCTCCAACCTTCACCTTATATGATGGAACTGGCAATGCTCGGGGACATGTCTCTCTTTTTCTCGAAGCCCTGGGAGAACATGAACATAATCATGTCGTTCGTCTCAAGGAATTCTCAAAATATCTGAAAGGCAGAGCATACACCTGGTATAAAAACATCGCACCAGGGAGTATCAACAATTGGGGAGAAATGGTTAACAATTTCTACAGGAAATACTTCTTCGTGTCAGAACAAGTCACCCTCTCCGACCTTGGAAGAATGTTTCAGAGGGTCAGTGAAAACCCCAATGATTATGTGAAAAGATTCAGAGTCCAATCCCTGGATTGTCATGACCCAAACGTCACGGAGCAACAATTGGTGGACTTGAGCATCAATCGCATGCTCCCGGTCTACAGGGCCTTGCGGGAGAATCTTCGATTCCAGGCTTTCTCAGAACTTCACGAAGCCGCGAAGAGGTCGACAACCACTGCACCTTCCCTTTTGGAAAGAACAAAGCCTACAAATACTGAGGATTCAAAAGACACTCGAGGAAGCAGGCGTTTAATCAACAAGCAGTACAACCTGCAACCTTCAACAAATGCTGTCGCAGAAGGGAGTAAGCGAAAAGCAGAACCACAACACAAGCAGTACTACCTGCAACCTTCAACAAATGCTGTCGCAGAAGGGAGTAAGAGAAAAGCAGAACCACAGCACAAGCATACTTCCTCCACCCCTTCAATGGCACATAAGAAGGAGAATTCGAAAGTCCCTCCTCAGCATATGGAAGATCCAGAAGCACCTGATTTTCCCTGTTCAATGGAAGAAGTTAATGAACTACTCGATGCCTGGATCCAAGATGGTGCAATCAAATTGCCTTATGTCAAGAAGGAACCAACTGAAGAAGCCATGGAAAATCCTCGGTATTGCCGCTTCCATAGATACGTCAGCCATCCCACAAGTGATTGCAAAATTTTGAAGCACATATTCAAATAAAAGGTCGAATCAGGAGAGCTCAAACTGGGGACTGAGGGATTACACAAAAAAACCCTCCCAGTCAGAACTTTTACCATCTCTGAACCTCCTGTCAAGGAAGCGGTCCAATATCTGATCGAACATGTCTGCAAGTTGTTGTATCTTTCGAAAGCTCAAAGGAAAGACATGTTTGCTGCACTGAACCACATCGTGCCCGGAAAACGTCTGCTGATCCAAGAGACCAACACCGAACCCTCAGCCACCGACAAAGAAATGTATGACTGGGGACTACTCACCACAGTGCACATTAAAGGAAACGAGTTCAAGAGGGCGTTCGTCGATGTTGGTACCGCTGTCAACATCATCCCTTTGAAAACTCTCAGTGCTGCTGGTATTACTCGACAGGAAGCCACCCATGCTCCCATAACAATCAGGGACCACGAAGGAATCTCCAGAGATGAATGCGGCTTCATCACTCTCAAAGTTGCGGAAAGATTGATCTGCACTAAGGCCAAGTTTTTCATAATCCGGGAAGACCCTGGATACGACATGGTCCTTGGAAGAACTTGGATTCACGCTGGAAGGATAACGATGCCTTCAACACATCCTGTCATCGACAAGGATTCCGAGTCGGAAGACGAAGCAGAGGACGCACCATCGTTTGAACATCTGGAAGAAGTAAAAATTCTGATGGGACTTACGCAGGAACTTGGAGAAAATCCGTACACCTTTGTCAGAAGGTTTCGAGCTCAGGCAAGTCTTATTCCTCCTCATGCTCCAATATTACCAATGTTCAGATACGCTACTATGGTCCAGGGACTTCTCCCCATGAACAATTCAGCAGTCATCAAAAGCTACGAGTGGGTAACTTCACCTCAGCAATATTACACCCAATGGTTGGGTTTAGAACTTCTTCAAATCGGTCACTCCATCAAAAGGTTTATTGTTGAAGACCTGGGTAAGCATGATCAACACTATGCTGGATACTCTCTTCCGCGCGAGTGTCCATATGTGCCACAATCGTGGAATTCCATCGAACATGAAATTCCGAATCAGCGGAAGATATTCAAGGAACGATCGACCAAGCCTAACAAGTTTCATGAAGGGGACCTGGTTCTCAAAGCAGTTCAGCGCGGTTTTCATTCTACAAGGAACTCCAATTGGGAAGGACCATTCATGGTCGCTAAGTCCGTGGCTGGAGGATACTACAAATTGATCAACACAGATGACAGAACCCTGCCAGTAATTCACGAAAATTGGCTCAAGGCGTTTATCTGAAATTATTGGACATTTGAGGTATTGGGTGTTCGAAGCATTCATGGCGTTTAGATTTAACATTTTGGGATTTTCTTTCATTTGTATTTCAATTCCTCCAAAACGTTTGCAATACTTGCAATTAGTATTTGAATTCAGCAACTTATCAAAATTCAGTTCATATTTCGTAAAAGAAAATCTCTATCAAATCTACAAGAAAATCCTTAACCATCAGTCAATCCAAAACCATCTAAAATCAAAACCCGAGTATAAACCTCACATCTCTCAGAAGTTCAGAAGTTCAAGAGATAATCAAAGGAAATCAGCAAGAAAAGGCTTTTGCTCATCAACATCCTTCGATATTTGCAAAGCCGCCCTCTCCTTATTCAACTCCTCGGTCGGCTCGGAAATCTTGTCCTCCTTCTCCTTCACAACATCATTGGGAAAGGGTATGTTCTTCTCACATGAATCCTTGATAACGTTTATTTGCTTGCGAAGCCATTTCACGTTGAGACCAAGTCTCTCTGAATTCTCCAAGTTAAACTCCCAATCAAAGAGTATATCTGGAGTCACAGTATTCTTAGGTCTGGTACGCATATCACTCACGACACGCAAGATAACACCTACTTGCATGGTTAAAGCATAAACACGCCCAGGATTCCTGTCAACGATCATGTGGCCAAACTTCTTCCATATGGTCTCGTACAAGCGTGCATATCCAATGGGAATGTTGAATCCACCGATCAGTTCATGATATGGGAGTCAAGTGTCAAATGGAGGACCAAAAGCAACTCATGCAGTTGGATATTCATACACTATTATACAGTTCTCAGTTACTGGAGCGGCTTCCACAACCAAAGCAATAATTCCTTCGGTATTCTCCGTTGCTGTCTCGGTTTCTCCTATCACTGAGGCAACAACCATCTGGGTTTCCATAACATCAGTAGCGACCTTCTCATGGACTTGAATTGCAGGGATGATTGTCTCTTCATCAATAACTCCATAATGGTTAGAGTTATCATCGTTGGTTCCAGTATCCTCAACTTCGGTATTTAGCACCTAATACGAAGTTTACATGAGGTTAGAGTCACGAATCCAAAGGAGATTATGAAACATAGTATACCATAAAGGCAACATCATCAAGGTTCATCATAATACATTCAAGGCACGATCAAATAACATAAAAGTCATGAAAACACGTTTTACGATGAGTCCATCTGAAGAAACTGAACTCTTCTATGTACTAAGAGACAAACTGGGAGCAATCTACAAGAAATTTGAATATGGGTCATATACCATTCTCTTCGTATGGATGTCCTCTATGACATGTCAAAATTTCATGACAATCCGATGAACAAGCAAGTAGATGTGTCCAAAATATCAAGTGATGCGCATTTTGAAAAGTTCGTGGAAGTTTACTATTTCGCCTTTTTCAGGCCCTGAACGTGCTCAAAACTTAAAAATCTTCTATGCTAAAGCTTGGAAATTTTCCGGGCTTGGATTTTCACATGCAGATCATCAAAATACGATTCCGGACGAAGATTCTACGGCATTTCTACTAAAAAGCTGGGTTCCGAATTTTCTGACGACGAAATTTGACTGAGTTTTCATATACGCACATGGATTCACATTCATTCATTCAAAAATCAGCACTTTTATGATCCTATGAAGAAGGTACAGAGTATATGCTTACCTGAGGGGTATCCAAAGCATTCAAGGAGTTGGGATTTTCCGTGTCAACGATGGGAGGATCATTACTTCCATTCAGCTCCAAATCCTTAGCACCGCATGTGTCTCTATTCTAAAGAGACGGTTGAGTGGAAGAACTTTCCATCTCCATAACGACATCCTCCTGGACATATTCTCAAACAATTAGCATTTCATCAATAAAGCATCATAATCGAACATGTGAAGAGATACTTACAGCTTCTCCTTCATCGCTCAAGTTAGGAATTGCTTGCTCAAAGGCGGAGAACCGAAGACCATCAATACTTGATGGAGCAAAATTCTGCAACGGAATAACAATATCGGTTTCAAGATACTAATAATATGGGCGAGAAAGAGGAGCAAAATATTGGAAGCTTACCAAAGCACCAACTGGGGACTTTACGGTATTAGGTAACATCTTATAACCTTTATGCCTGCCTTCTCCGCCATAAATAACCGCCTCAGTCTCTGAGAAATCTACACCGATTCGAGGTCGTATATTACGACCGTCCTGTGGTGAAATCCAGTAATATAATCAGAATACAGTTCTTATAATTTCGTGAAGATTATATGAAGAAACATACCTGAGAGCATCCTGGAGACGACTTTCGTTTATCACCAGAAAGATACTTCAATCTTGGTCGACTGGAAATCATCTCAGCCGAAGGAAGATCCTTGAATGGAGGTCTGGGAAATCTTACAAAGCCACGCAAACGCCCAAGTTGCTGATCCCATACTACATAACCTGGGTTGCATATGCGAATCTATCAGAACCAGGAAACCAGTAGCTACTCCCTTCCACGTGAGTATGATCCAAATGAGTCCTGAGTTGATCAACCGATGGCTTCCTTCTCCGTATGGTTGGAACACACTGATCCATACCCATTTGTCGATCTGCTCTATCAATATTATACTCCTCCACTGAAAGCTCTCCAAACGTGGCTGATAGAAAATGACCAGGGGTGCAACTCAACATGAAAGATCTTTCACCATCACTCAGATGCGCACCAGACGTCAAACTCGTGCTTTCTCCAGTATTGAAAGTCATCGGCTGAGAAACATAATCAGGGACTGACACCCACGGGCGAAAATTGAACTCAGATTCTTCATCTAACACATCAATGAAGTGTATTTTAGAACGAGGTTGCTTTGTGGACCAACGCATGATCCTAGCGTTATATTTCTCAGGGAAAGTATGGAGCGCATCAGTATTCGGTCCTTGCAGAATATTACGTGGAGTAGGTGCATAATTCTTAAAGTGCTCCCACATCAAAGCTTGAAGAAACATCGTGTTGGCATAACACTCAATCTTCATAGAGCCGTTCGACACACTGGAGTCTATAATCAAGGAGTCCAGGTTGTAATACAAGGAGCCTAAGAATAAACTACCTATCGGAAGTTGCTCACCTTGAGCCATCTTAATATCAAAGGGAATCACAAAAGGCTTCAACAAGTTTCAACTGTCTTCAAAAACGTCTCTGGACAACCATAAACATAAGAAAGCATCAATGGGTAACATACCGTCGATGGGTTTATCAGAAACCTCGTCTTTGGGCCACCAGTGTGTCAACCAGGAAGCATAGCATCCTTTACTACCAACCTTATTCGCTTTCTCCATTGCAGCTGTCAAGACATGAGAAACAGCGGTCTCTTCATCTGAAAGATCCCCAGGAAGATTTCCCATGATCGGGAGATGCATCAGAGCCGCCACGTCTTCCAAGGTAATGGTAAACTCTCCCCATCTACATATGAAAGTGTGAGTGGGAATGCACCAGCGAGCAAACAGAGCCACAATACCACTTGCGTCATCATAAATGAACAACTCTCCAGAAGCTTGAATAGCTCTCGTCACCTGCACCTGGTCGAGCATAGTCCTCACATGAGGAAAACCCAACATATGCCTGGCCCAGCCGGCAAATTTCTCCAAAGGTCGTCGAGAAAGATTAAACTCTATGATTGATGAGGTGAAGATCCCTCGTTCAAGACAAAATCGAATCAATGTCTTAGGAGTCACCAATTTCTTCTGAGTAACAGTTCTGGGATTTATCAAAAGACGATACACTGGGGATTTCAAATGTTGCTCAGCTCCTGGAATATCTTTTTCAAAGAATGCATCATCTATGTTCGAGACATTCTTAATCCCAGGGATTTCGTCTTCGTCTCCTCCAACGGAAGTTTCATCCATGCATGTCTCATCTCTGGAGATACCATCATCAACGCACATCTCTTCCCTCGAGGCGTGGTCAGCTTGGGAATTGGTCATCTTTGCTTAGTAGCTGAAAATTCTACTTCAGTATGTCGTCCAGATATAAATCATGGAAATACAAGCAAAAATGGTAACTCTTAACTCTTACCTCTTATACTTACACTAACAATAGTGATAGTAATTCTAGAGTTAACACCTCAAAATCGTTCGTCTCTTCGAAACCTGCGATAATGAACGAGACTTTATTAATTTCCGAGACTGATTTTTCATGAAATCGCGAACACAATTTTCATAATATGAACATTCACACAACTGACCTATGAAGTTTATAACAATAAAATATTTCATCATAAATATATTGTCTATCTTCAAAGGTTCCTCAAAACACACGTTTTGATTTTATCAAAACAGCAATTAATGCAACTTGCATACATAAATTCTCAAGGATTTTTATCTAATGAAAACAAATTCATGCAAATAAAATATACCATCATATTTTGCACAATATATGTCACAAATGCATATAAAAAAACTATTTTTCTTTGTATCGTCGTTATTTGTCTTTAAAACGAAGGATTATTTCAAAAATATTGTGAAAGCTCACATCTCATACATATGATAAAGTTTTGTATTTACGTGAAATATCATAAGCAAAATTTTATCACTGGACACAAGTTCATCATATGAATTTTCCTTCGAGTCGTCGTAATTTGTCTTTAAAACGAAGGATTATTTCGATTTCGTGAAAATTTACTCATTTTATGATAAAACCGTGGCACACATGAAATCTCATACACTAGGTTTTATCACTGGACCTTGGTTCATATACTAAAAAAATATCTCCTAAATAAGGGATTATAGTTAGTTTTCAAAACTAACGATCGAACGAACATACGTTTTCAAAAACGAGGGCTTTTTCATAAACCTCACACTAATATACACACATGTATATAACTTCATCATGATAAAATAATGAACAACCCATGATACTCATGGACATCAGGCAAAAACACACACACACACACCTGGGGGAGTTGGCCGGAATTTGGCCGGCGGCGACGGCGGCGGCGTTGAGTTCAGGAATTTTTCTCCTGTTCGTGAAGGTGAGGGCGTGATGGAGAACTAGTCGTGGAGGAATAAAAAAAAGGATTAATCCCTTTTATATTAATTTTTATTTCCAAAATATAATTTTCTAAGGATTTCCTTATTGGGCCCGGCCCAAGAATCTTAACTGACCATGGACTCGTCGTCCGAACCAGCATTTTCACACCAATTTATGCTCTTAAAATGATCCTCTAATCATGACACTGAAGCCTTCATCAAGTCATGGTTTGCTCATATTCTCGAAATTCGGTAATGTCCTAACTTACGACTAAGTTCAATTACTTGTATAATTTATGGCTGGAAAATCACCATTTAATGCTGACTCAGGAACATGGCTTTCCTCGGTAAGCAGGGGACTTAATGTAGATGGTGGATTTTCAACAAGGGCTAAAATCGTAAACTCATGATTATACGAGCCTCTGATCCAGCAATCAGACGTGAGTATCGAGGCACGGGTCTCTCATGAATCCTCAACGGAGAGTACTTTCTCTCAGAGTACATGTACATATGTAGTCTCATGACTGGACAACAACATATCTCATGAATACTGAACACTTTCAGTGATTATTTCTATATAGTATCACGAGATGGACGACTCCTAGACAACTTGCTCTGCTAGTATAGAGCGATAACGTCTTCAGGAACAAACAACGAGTTTACCCTGACTATATAAAGGATATGACTTACCGACAAGCTCATATCGGGATAATTGATGCTCCTAGACAGCTTGCTCTACTAGTATAAAGCCATAAAGTTAATTATTCCCAATTAAGATTAATTCACTACTGAATTCCCAGAATAATCTATTATTGCTCCTATTCCATGGTCGAATCCACGACTGGTCCCATGGAATGGCAATAAATATTTTTTCTGATTCTATGATCGAATCCACGACTTGATTTCATAGAATAGCAATAACTATATTATCTCATTACTCCGATTTCATGATCGAATCCACAACTGGTCTCATAAATGGTAATAGATAAAACTTAATTACTCCGATTCTATGGTCGAATCTATGATCCCATGGTCGAATCTACGATCCCATGGAATTGTAATGCTCACTTTATTATTCTGAATTCGTAGTCGAATCCTCAGCTGATCCTATGAATTAATAATAAACATCTTATTACTCAGTTTTGTGAATTATTCTCCACTGAATTCCACAATTAGTAATAAATAATCAAAAACCGGGCGTCTGAGCTACCTCTAAGTAAGCCCCGATTTATATGGTGAAAGTGTATTCAACGACAATGCACTAACAGTCACCGCACGAACGAGTATTTCAAAATACGACGAAACGATTAACCTACTGCAAAATAGGAAGAAAATAATAAATAATCAAAATATTGACCAAAGCGCCAAGGGATTGGACTCATTGACTGGCTGACCGTACCATGACCAATCCCACGCCAGTTTTATATTTTATCATATTTTTATTATTTTCCTTCATCTGATGAAAATCCTTTTATTTGAACAAATCTCTTTCGTCTCGAGGAAACTCCTCGACTTCATGGTGTTTTCATAAACCCATGAAAATAATATAAAATTAAGGAAAAATAGTGTGGGGCGTGACCATTGGCCAACCGTCCATGCCTTGGTCCCAGCCAGCCCCACACCTTATGGTTCTTCATTATTTTAATATTATTATTATTATTATTATTATTTCTCTGATTTCATGAAAAAACTCCTTGATTTCATGGTATTCTTCAAAAATTAGGAAATAAATAATATAAAATTATGAAAAACTTGTGGGACCAGGCCCTATCCGGCCGGCCATGCCCTAGCCGGTCCCACACGCCCCTTTATTTTATTATTACTTATTTTATTTTCCTTGTATTTATCAAATTCCTTGATTTCATGGTATTTCTCTCAAATTAGGAAAATTACCCTCCCACGACCCCACACGCCCTTGTTTTTATTATTTTAATATTTTTGCTTCCTTGAACTCATGAAAACTCCTTCACTTTAGGGAAACTCCCTAAATTCATCAAAACTCTTTAAATCCATGATATTTTTCATAAAATCATCAAAATATTATAAAATTAAGGAAAAGGCACCACGGGACCGTTGCCACGACCGTCCGATCATGCCTTGGCCTCGGCGGTCCCACGCCTCCTTATTCCTTATTTTATAATTATTTTCTATCATCTCATGGTGTTTTCCTCAGTTTCGTCGAAACCCTAATTTTGGCATATTTTCTCGAATAGATGCTCAATTGCACGCCAGAAAATATCAAAATTCTCAGGACTAAGACACGGACGCCTTGGGGACACGAGCACGCTATCTTGACCGACCAAGATTGGCTCTTTGGCTTACAGAAGCCGGTCCCATCAAGTTTCACAGTTTTGACCTAATTTGCACAATTGCACGTATTAGGTCCAAGACTCTTCCAAACACTTTGGATTTTCATGAAGTGATCATCAGGCGGTCACGTGACTACCCAGGGCCGGTTTCATGACCCCATGGTCGGTCCCTCACTCCGTCATAATTAATTAGGTTTTCTCACCTAAGGCTCAGACGAGCATTTTCGAATAAATGATTAAACCAGCATATGATCATCTCTTCACCAATCCTTCAAGAGGTCTTGGTATTTGCTCACGTGAGAATATGGACACTACATGGTTGATCCACGGTCCCATGTAGTCGCTCCCTCCTTCGTTCCATGGTTAAAATTCTGACGAACCATGAATTGATCATCAATTGATCAAATTAGGGTTTCTGAATCCAAGGATCATCATTCCAGATTCCAACCTTAATAATTTTACGACGACCTCATGGTCATTAATTTTATTAATTATGCTCGGTTCAACGACCAGTATTCTAATTAATATTGGTACGCTGCCAATAATCCATCAGATGAGCAACACATGCTCAGACGATCAAATATTCAACAATTCATCACATGAGCAACACTTTCTCATATGATAAATATTTTCTCAAACCAAGGAATATTGGTTCAACAATAAATATTCAACGATCCATCGAATGAGCAATACTTTCTCACTTCATCGTAGGAACTATACCTCTGTCTCATGACATGTTCAACTCATGAGTTTCAAAACATCATGTTCAACCCAGCAACTACATGGACTCATCGTACCATCAAACCACGAAGTCATCAATTGACTAACATACCACGAGACGTCAATCGTGTCACTTTGGGGAGATATCACTTAGGATTTTGGTCTGGCGGTCTTTGGCACGTGTGTTCAAACACACGATGGAATATGAGCAAGTCGTGCTCAGTTGAAGGAATTCACGAGGTAGTGGATGGAAAATCGACCAAGTCTCCACGCGTTAAGCAACTGGTTTCAAACACGATCTCCACTTCCCCACTCCTTGATTCCATCAACTGTCACACTTCATGGGGTCATGGTGTCTAAAATTCCAGCAATATAAATAAGTCTCTGAATCATGATTGAATCATCAGCATCAACAGTATCATCAATCTCACGTCTCATCGACAACACGAGATCATCAACTCATCAATTGAGCAACTATTCTCAGTTGAGCAATTTCAATCATTCAGAGCTTATCATATTCAGAATTCACACACCCACAATCTTTGATTACTATTGATTCCACATATTTCCCAGCTTCCCTCCTACAGATCAACCCATCCTCTCTTGTGACCGAATTTACTCTGGAACGGTCATTGTCTTGATTTATGCCGGATTACTACATATTTATCTCTCGAATATAAAGCACCCCCTTTGCAGCGGTGCATCTGTGTGAGGTTTAACATTTTGCTCGGTTCGAGGAGTCTCCTCCGTACGGTCGTCTCCTCATTTCCTTAAAATCCAGCAAATCGTTTTCCCCATCTACAGCAAGCCAGTTCCATATTCTGATACAAGTCATACAATAACCACACCTTCAGAGTTAACCATTCTGATATCAACACCTTCTTCGCTTCCCTCCCGAAGATCAACCCTTCTCCTTCATTTTGTGACCGAAGCAAGACTGGAACGTCCATTTCTTGGTTTAGGACAGGATTGTACATATTGATCTCTCGAATCTAAAGTACTCTCGTGCAGTGCATTTGTTTAGGGTTTGAATTAGTTTCTCATCAACACACCCAAATTTACCAAAACTAGCAGAATCAGGTTTTACCCTAAAACAGTAACAATCAGGATCAAACTGCACCAGCATTGACTCCACGTCAACGAAATGGAAGAAGTACTAAAGTTAGTGGAAGTGTGGATTCAGGATGGACCAATCAAGTTACCTCCTGTCAGACGTATACTGAAGAAGAGATGGAATATCCTAAGTACTGCCGTTTCCATCAATTTGTCAATCACCCAACAAGTGAGTGTAATTTTCTGAAACGTATATTTAAGGAAAAGGTCGAAACCGGAGAACCACATCTAGGGACTGAATGAATCCATATAAATCCTCTGCCAATCAGAGCATTCACTTATCTGAGGATCCGGACAGTGAAGCAGTTCAATCCTTGATGAATCACTTATGCGAATTGCTTCATGTATTAAAAGCAAATAGAAAGGACATCTTTAACGCTCCCAACCATGTTGTGTCAGAAAAGCGCCTGCTTCTGCCAGAAACACCTCCTCGGCCACCAGCCACGGACAAGAAGTTATACGACTGGGGACTATTAACCACGGTCCATATCAAAAGGCAATAATTTTGGAAGAACCTCGATCAATGCTCGTGTCAACACTCAAGACACTCAGAGTCGCTGGAATTACTCATGCTCTTATACCAAGCAAAGACCATTATGAAAGATCCAGGGATGCTTATTATGGTCACATCACTCTGCAAATAAAGATAGTGTTGCCTGAACATGAACCAAATTTAACATAATCTAGGAAGGTCCTGACGTGATCCTTGAAAGAGCATGGCTACATGCTGACATGGTAATTGCTGATGAAGCACCTCCACCAGCATACCTTTCTGAAGAGGAAATTCCTATTCCTGAAGACTTGGTCGATGAGCCATCATCATGATACTTGGAAGAATTTCGAACTCTGAAGGCAATAGAGCAGAAGCATGGAATAGACGTGATATCATATATCAATAAATTCCACACCCAGGCAAGTCTTATTCCTCCTGCATCTCTTCTATTTGAGTTTCCACATGCTCTTCTAGCATGGAGACTCAAACAAGAGCACTAATGCTCTTGCAAGATATCATGAATGGATAACGTCTCATATTCAATATTTTGCTGACAGGATGACCTCAACTTTTCCACAAATCAAGAGTCAAGTTGGAGCATCCATTACTAAAACGGTGTTCAAACGCGACAAAGAACACCTAAGGTTTTTCTTATGACATTGCAAGAATGTCCATATGTGTCACTGAATCATCACAAAGAGTTTCCAGTACATTCTCACGCCCGGAATGTAATTAAATGTTGGTGCAAAGATGAACGAAAAGTCGAATCAACAGAAGATATTCAAGGCTCAATACGATCAAGCCTAGTGCTTCGTGTTGAAAGATTTGGTTGTGAAAGCAACAAGATAGCAAGATGGTAAAGGCATTGGCTCAAAGCATTTGACGCTCAAAGTATTTGTCTCTTGAAGCATGCTGTAAACTCTATCATACCAAAAGAAAATCCTTGCAGCCACACTTGTCAACCATATACCTGTTCAAAATCAAACCGGATAAAGCCTCACATCTCCCAAAAGTCTAAATTGTTATCCTCATGCCCTGAAGAGAATTCTTCTTCAACTTTGTCTTCAATTCAATCTTGCGGCTTTTGCTTCCGCTTGCGTAATAGAGTCACTGGAGGAATCACGATAATGTGCATATCATATATGAATCTTAGAAGGGACGGCAAATCAACTCACAGAGACGAATGGAACAAGTACCACTTCATAGCATTTACACGTTTGCTCCATAGAGATGACATATACAACACCATTCATCTAGTACCGTAGGAAATAAAACATCAACAACGGAATATCTCAACTTCCACATGACTGAGGAGCTTCTTCATCTTACTGATAAATTCCAGAGTGGAGACCACGCTACTATTGGCTGCAAAAGCATCATAATAAAGTCATACCATTTAGCAGTACTCAAGTTGTACTCCCAATCAAACAGTACACCTTCAGTGGTGGCGCCTCTATCTATACTACACATATCCGTGACGGCTCGCAGCTTCTAATTGTCTTTTCAGAAAACAAGCATTCTCAGGTTTCTCGCCACGGTCTCAACATCAGCAGTGGTATTAGGAGAAACATCATCATCTTCTTCATCAATTGTTCATTATCTACAGCCTCAACCTGGAAATGTTACTTATGGGATCACTCTAGGTACAAGGGATTCATATCAAGACATATGTTCATGGAAATATATTAACTCATCTCAAATCTTCCACGGTGGAAAGGCACAAGGAAAAGTCTTCTACAAGATGTTCTTACAACCTCAACAGATGAGATGCAACACACTTCAGGCCATGGTTTTATAAAAACATATCAATTGTTGAGGAATGGGGAAATTCCTTCTTAACAAAAGATGTTCGTCTATGCCTCTACTACAACATACCAAAAGGGCGCATCAATCCGACATACGAGCTGAAAGATATGGCCTTTACAGTCAGGTCTACGGAATCTGAAAAGTTGTACGGGATTACAAATTACAAATGTGCATGCTTCGTTGGTTGACTTGGACAACTCCAAATTGAGTGATTCTTTTCTCATATGATAAATCAGTCTTTTAGCTTAAGAAGTTGGGTCAAGCATCGAATTCCGACATCGTATGAGGTTCCTACAACTTCCACAACAGACAACACGCCGGAAGCAATTTCGAGACGGGATTCATAACCTTCACAGTCGATCGATGTCCACCAGGTATTTCCAACAAGTCCTTCATCAAGGTACCTCCAACCACCTAGGTCTTTACATCAAGTTTCTCTACATGGGTTCTCTATCTAGGTCTTGCCAGAAGAAGGGAAAACTAAAAGGAGATTTAACAAAATACTGGGGATTGACGGTCCACTGATCATGACGATCAGTTTCACAGTCCAAAACCCGTGTATGGCACCGGGATCTCCTGTGCTAATCATTTATCATAAAAGGTGTGCTAAAACCATGACATACAACCATGGTCATTATATCATCTTCTCTTGATAGCAACCTCAGTTATGGTCTCGTGACCATGGTTTCAGAGGTGATGTTTCTACGACTGCCAGAAACAAAGATGGTACTGCAAGCATCGGGCTCATGTATTAATCAAGGGGTTAAAATTTCAAGTGTATCAATGACATGTAAATCCTTCATCAAGCATCCAATACGATAATCAAATGGTCCAAATACCAAAGAAGACGTTTTACGAGAAGTCCATCTGAAACTATTTTACACTTCCCTGCATAAAACGACGAGCTGGGAGAAATTGGTAAAGAAAAAATACATGGGAAATATACCATTATCTTCGTATGGATATCTTCTATAACATATCCAAAATTTAATATAATTGGATGAACGAGCTAAGAGTTGTGGGTCAAACATTGGACATCATCAATGCTGAAAAATATCTGAAATTCTCCTGTAATTTTTTTTCCGACGATTTGAGCTTTTAGACGAGCTCAAAATTCTAAATGCTTCTTTGATGCTGATAGGAAATTTTCTGGGCATGAGAAATTTAGGGTAGATCATCAAAAACGGACATCGTAAGAAGATTCTACAACGTTTTTAAGAAAACCATAATTCCTGGAATTTTCTGATGAAGAGTCATGAAGAAATTACTTATTCATTCACATGGATTCTCATCCATGCAACCATCAAGTGACAAAGTTATATTACTATGAAGATGACACAAAATGAAAGCTTATTTTGACTGTTCATCGGGTTCTATCACGTGAAGCGAGTGATAGTAGACAAAGCAGCTCTGAAAACCAACGGCGTGGTCAAACAAGGATTTCCTCTTTCGAGCAATTCCCATGACATATATGGTCAACATGGTCCTTCTTCCATCCAAATAAGCGGCGCCTTACTAATTTATGCTCTCTGGGAGATGCTCGGTCATTCTAGAAGTACTTCTACAATGGTTATTGCTCGTTCATGGATTACTCGATATTGGAGCGAATCCTGGTAATGCCTGAACATTGAGATTGTTTCATTTATTTAACCTATGTTGGAAAAATCACCATCTATATGCATACTGCAGCACATGACTGTCCCACACTAAGCAGGGGACTTAACGTTGATGGTGGATTTTTTATGAAGGTTATATTCGTAAAATCACATCGAAAGTCATACATATCTGAGCGGCATCAGAAGAATCATAAGAGGATCATGTCTTTACCTTCTGCAGGGGGTGAATCGTAAGTCTAGTGACCTCATCAGATGCAGTAATACATGACGGCAATATTAGGGTTTCAGAGGAAAAACTTTTAATATTCCATGTATTTTGTAATCAAAGCTAAAAGTATCAACATTTCTTTATGAATTCAGAATTCATCTTTGGTGTCTGACTTAACCCAGAACAATGTATGATGTTGATCATATCATATCTAAATGCTCATAGACATATTGCATGCTAGTATATTGCAACGAATTAATTAAGTTCATTCGAAGTATTCATCGGATTGAATTCCTAGAAATTATACATTGATTAAACCTTAAATATTCATCTACTCAGGATCCATAAATTTTCTCAAACGAATTCTATGGAAAGTAATGGATATTTACCTTTTGGGCACTTAGGGGGGCCCAAGTAAGCCCCGAGCAAGAGGCACGGGTGTATTTAGTAATAATTCTCAAAGGAGCATTCATGGAAGAACTAGGAATTGAAAATAAGGAAAAGTAAGAATAAGGAAAAACGGGCACCTAGCTCAGCTGGTCATCCCCGTTTCCCAAAGTTTCATGCGCTCCAGGAGGTCCCAGGTTCGAGCCCCCAATGGCGTAATATTGCAGGAATTAACATGGAAGGTAGAGTTATCTTGCCCCCCTTGTGACACAATCTCATCCCCCCATCCGCTTCGGCTCCCTTGGCTAGGTTACCCATGAGGCTCGCTGGTAGGCTAGCACAGCAACCTGTTCAATTAATGTAGTAGTACGTTGTTGGAGCTTAGTTTTTCAGCTTCCAACTAGTTAATGTAATACTCTTTATCTAATAATAAAAATATTTAAAAAAAGAATAATAAAATAATACAAAAAAAAGGATTTTGGCGGGACCGGAAACCATGGCCGTTATGGCCGGTCCCCCTTTTTTTATTTTCTTTGTTATTTATTATTATTATTAGAGTTTCCTCTTTCAATGATTCCTCTTTCAATCAAAACTCATAAAAATATTTCTCCATAAACCATGTGGTTAGCAAAGCAAGTGGTCCCGCAACCATCATGACTTGTCTTTCTACCATCATGAGAAATATTAAAATAATATTATTTTAATATTTTTAATAGTGATCTTTCCATCACTATTAAGAGTTTCACTTAAACTCAAATTCTTCATACAAGGGTGAAATAATGCTCGATGGACCATCAGAAAATACCGAAATTCTCAGGATTGGTCCGCGGAGAGAATGGCGACACGGGAATGCCACAATGGACAGTCATGGTCATCCCTTTGGCTTGCAAAAGCCGGTCCCACCTCTTTTGATGGTTTTTGACCTAATTAATCATCTAGAGTCCATGTTTGGTTCAAACTCCTTCTTGCAACTGTGAATGGTCATCCAACCACCATCAGATGGTCCCACGACCACCAAGGGTCGATTATACACCTCTTGGTCGGCCCCTCCTCTCTCCATGATTAGGTTCTACTACCTATTTCTCAGTCAAGCACAATTTAATAATGATTAAACAACAATTAATCATCCTTTCACCAACTTCTCTACAAAGGAGTTTGGTAAATGCTCAGTCTAGCATCCAAATACTACATGGTCAGTCCATCACTAGTAGAGGCGGTCCCTCTCTCATTCATTGGTTGACTCTCAGTCGATCATCCATTGATCATCCATTAGGGTTTTGAACCGAATGCTCTGTCTAGCATAATTTTGAACATGTTCAAATACCAGTATTTTAATATTGATCCAGTGATCAATATTCGATTAATTAATTAAATAATATTCGGTTAATATTTTTAATTAACATTTTATTTGGTCTTACTACCAATTATTCATGGATCTAGCAATATTTGCGCTGACTAGCAATACTTGCTCTAATCATCAATGCTCTATCTGGCGATACCCTAATTGCTTCAGCTAGCAATGGGTCACGGCCAACAGGGATCAAAACTGGCGATATTGATTCAATTATCAATATTCAATTGCTCAGAGCAATATTCCTCATATTGGTTCAGCTATCAATATTCGAGTTGAAGCATTTCTCATATTGATTCAGCTATCAATATTTGAGGATTTAATATTGATCCATCTATCAGTAGTTTATTGGTTCATCAACCAACATTTGGTTCGTCAACCATTATTTTAATACTATAATCTCTCCTCGTCATTCGACTGACTCATGACACACGGATCGATAAAGGTCTTTTATGATCATTCAACAATGATTATTTTTATAAGTGCTCGGTGCACCAACATAATGGTTTGTGATCGATTCAACAATCTCATAAAACCATCACTAAGTCATTCGACTACCATTACTGCTTCAACTAGCATAATGATATGATACGGTTATTCGTGACCTAATTCCACATTCGTGGTCTGCAGAGCATGTTGTTGTTTCAACGTTCCATGCTTCATCCATCATAATATTGAACTTCGTCGGTTCAGTTCATAAGACTCATAGTCTTAGGCCAAATATTGACCACTCACATATGAGACATCAATTCACGTCACATGGGGGGATATGACTAGGGTTTTGGTCTGACGGCCTACATCACGTGCGATGTGAGGTACATCCACGATGAGAGTTGTAGTAAGTCTTGTTGGCAGTTAAAGGGGAAAATGGAAAGTGGGTGGTTGATCAACCAAGTCATCCATGCAACGTGGAAGTGGTTTCGACACGATCTCCCACTTTTCCATCTTTCCACTTCTTTCAACCGTCACCACTTATAGGAGATTCATGTGCTGCTATAAATGGGTTTTTGAACCTATGATATGATAACTAACAACAACTAAGACTCATCAATGTCAAGTTATCAAACATTTTCCAAGGATTTCTCTCGTCTACAAGGAGAATCATCTTCACAACAGTTTAGCACATCACATCACCTACATATCAATCTCCATTGATCTCCATACAATCCAAGCTTCCCTCCTACAGACCGACCCTTCTGCTCCTCTTGTGACCGAATTGAACCTGGAACGACCATTATCTTGGTTTACGCCAGGGTCCTAAAGATTAGTCTCTCGAACTCAAAGTACTCCCGTGTAGTACATTTGTTTAAAGGTCCAAACGATTCAAAACTCTGAGCACCTGCTTCAGCGAGCACTTGCCTCCTCCACCACTTTTTTACCAGAAAACCCGTGAGCCATTTTTACCTACAAACAAAACGTAATATATGCCAATAAACCATCGAAAGGTTCAGTCAATATTATCAATATAAAGTGGTCATCTAACTTGATACCAAGTTTTCCTTTACATGATTTGGGAAGTCAAACGATTTGAACAAATTTCACAAAGAACGGTTACATGTCTGGACTGCTACCTTTTGTCTAAGTTTCGGTAACATATGGGACATGTCTGTTATTCAGAAAAACTGTTGCGCTCCCAGGGATAATCAACCCAGTATGAACCCGATTGTCCAAGCAAAATGTAACTTCAATCCAATAATCATTTAAAAATCTAAAAAAATATTTATAATTCATTGACTACGCCAAAAAAAAGGGGTAAAACAATGACTGAAATTAAATGTAAAGGCCGGAATTCAAAACAGTAATAAAATCGTGTAAGATTCATATTTTGTAAAAGAAATAACTATAGCTAAACCAATCCACTGAATACTTTTCATAAAATCACTGGTCTTCTACTCTTCATCTTCATCGTCGGAGCTCACCTTCTTTTTCAGCCTGCGTCGAGTCTTTTTTGCATGTGTTTTTGGCTGCTTTGCCTCGCTCTCGTCAGTTAACGCATGTTTCCTACCCCTCTTAGAGCTTTCCTTTTTCTTATCCTTTGAAGTATATGGATCATTCTTTTTGAGCTTTGCATCCTGCAGAGAAAGAGATTTTTACATGTAAGAGTGACTCATATTTGTAAATAGTAGTGCCCTGTTAACAACGACTGCAAAGTTATCTCGTTTTCCGTATCAGCATCTGAATCGTCCAGTTCGCCTTTTGTCTTGAATACCTTTTGGACTGTAAAACTGTCAGATTGATTCTTTATATTGTATTCTTGGATTACCAACATGAAAACAAAGGTGCGGTCTTTGATTCGATTGAACCATCAGTGTGTCTTTTCTCCCTTGTTAATCTGCATTTGGAAATAAATATTATGGTTAGCATGGTTTAGAATACATTTATCTATATCGAATTTAGTTGTCCACACTAATATTTCGTTACCTTATTGCATTGCTTCGTGTAATCTACATGTTCCTTGGCAGTACATTTCATCATTTTTTCTGTTGTCTTTCCCATTACCGTGAATACTGCAGTTTCCGTGCCATCCTTTACAACCAAATTCAATATGTACCTATATATATATATATATATATATATATATATATATATATATTCAAGAAATTAGTAAGTATCGATGTATTATCAAATCCATATATTAAAAAATACTGTTGTTTCTTACCATGGTATTTCCTCTTCGAATTTTGCTTTGCACTTCTTGCACCAAGGTTCCTCGTCATCGTACTCTACCTTCTTGTTGCATATGCTGCAGGCCATGTAGTTCCGTTCTTTGTTCTCGACCAAGACCAGTACCGTCGCCTCACAAGTGAATGTCTTACCCTGACATTTACTCGAAGAAGCACATATTTAGATATTATGTTTTATTCAAGCAGGTAAAAAAGTACAACCAAAAACATGCATACCATATTCTCCGTGTATTGTATCATTCATGTTGCTTCTTGTATAGTATTTTTTTTTTCATTTGGATCATCCGGTTGTGGCGTGCCAGTCATTATGACATCGTTGTATTCTGATTTAACCCTGCATGTATATATGTTGTGGTTTTAATATACGTAATAAACTACAAATAGTCGTACCTTTTACTGGGCGCACTTACTGTTTCTTGAACTCATTGACTTCTGGTATATCCATATTGATCAACACTCTAGAGGTAGTTGTGGTAGGTAACGACAGTACGCCTGTTGCAAGTTATAATTGTTTTTCAGGTGAACAAAAAAAATTCAATGTCGACATGTGTTGTTTTTAATTAGAAAGGGACCACAAAGCTCGGAACTCGCTTATGAACGTTCCAGTAATAATCATAATTATTGGATTATTTGCATGTTTCTTTACAACACCTTCTTCCACGGATTTGCACCATTCACCCCCTAAGTAACATTCATATCAACCCCCATGTTTTAAAAACAATTATATTAATCTTTAATTTATATTAACATTCACAACCTATACATAATATACCTTTAAAATTAAATATACTTACTTCGTATCTTCGGTAGCCATGTCTCTTTTCTGAGATTCTCCAGATCCTTTCAGACTTCCGAATGTTACCGTACTAATCCAGAGACGGATTTCAATCTCCTGATAGCATCTACAAGTAATAATGCCATCAGTTATATGTATCTTATGTTTATCGCTTGGAAAATTAAAAGGTAGTTTGATTCTTACTTAGATAGAATTTGGTGTCGTTCACTTTTTTTGATGCGCTTTTGAAATCTATGAAGTTAAATTTATGTTCGGGAAAGTCTGGTTCGCTAATGTCTAGTTGTTTCATTTTGGTGAACTTGTTAAACCACAGAACGTGTTCATAGTCGACAATCCCGAAATTTCCCTTGGGCTCAGAGAGATTAAACCTTTCGATGTAAAATATATTTCCTTCCACCAACTGGGTTTCAAATATCTCCATCAAGTGCTTTGGTACCTTTGCATGCATCTGTGTTTTCTGCATTTTGCAACAAACATACCTGAGTATAAACATTAAGTATCATATACAAATCAGAAGATATGTATCAACAGATGGAATTTACATACCTTTTCATCCATTAAGTGCAGTTCTAGACCATACACTTCCTTTGTCTTTCGACTGCCCGATTTCCAATTTTTTAAAATCCTTGCCTTGATAACCCTCTGGCGAACTTGGTGAAGATCTAGATTGGTGAACAAAGTATGTGTCATGATTTTGTCTCTTTTCCCTTCATATAAATATTGTTGGCATAAACACGATGAGTATTTTGTTTATATGCATAACAATAATTACTATATCGCAAAGGTTAAACAATAATTATCTCGAACCTTGGTTAGAGCTTTCAGTATCTTCTCCGGACATGTTCTGTTGTAAGTAGGAATAATAGGTTCAGTCCCAGAACATAATCATAACCTCTATACCAAGTACTACGCTCTTAAGATTTATCCTATACACAAAGGAAAAAAAAGATGATGATGAAGAAGCGTACCTCGGTAACTACCTTGGATATCCTGTGCTTCATCTTGCAAATGAGTCTTGGGTTGATGCTCTGTATACGTAATCGTGTGTCCTATATATATAGGTTTCAGAAAAGCCTTGTTATGGAAAACAATGTTTCCACAGAATTCAATTTGTACTGAATTCCCAATAAGGAAATCGGTGTTCTGGAATAACTAAGCTTGTATTAGCTTTCCTAAATCCATCCCAACTCAAAATAAGGAAATCGGTGTCCTGGAATAACTAAACTTGTATTAGCTTTCCTAAATCCATCCTAACTCAATTTTGTTAAATTTTTTTACCGTTTGCCTAAGACAATACATCCGAGTGTACTTGGATTTGCACGCTCCGGCTTGGATTGCTGCGCATTGGTGATTAACACTATTACCCATTTAATTTCTTTTTTGTCGATTATACTGAAACCCGATTGTTACCACTCCTTTTTAATTTATATGAGCATTGAGTAGAGCATGGAGGAACGGTGTGGTAACATTATGGAAATAGAATTGAGTACAGTACCCATGACTTAGAAGTTACATGACTTTGGATTTCAGTGATTGATTTTTGCTTGTGATTTGATTTACCATAACATTTTTTCTTTTTCAGAGTAATAAATGTAAATATAGAATCAAAGATATTCAAAACTGTTTTGTGAATTTCTTTAGCTGCTGGTGATTTCATATGGTAACAATTATTTTTCACCTCTCATGTACAAATGCAGTTCCACGTAATTTAACTCGTAGTGTTTAGTTTTAGCATTTGTCGAATATAAACTAAAACTGATATTTGATGTGTTAAGTTCATATAATTCTTTTTTGGTAAATCAATTACAGATCTGCAGGCGAATGAAATCCAAAATTAGGGTTGAAATGGGAATCATGGATAATTTAGTTGCGAAATCGAAATGAATCTAACATTTTTGATGCTTGATATTAGGTTTTGGAGAATGGATTTGTGTTGTTTCATCACTAGGTTTACGAATTGTAGTTGAATCCTGTGAAAATCGATCTAAATTCGATTTTTTAGGAGGTGGTGGCGGTGTTGTTGCCGGTGTATTTGGTAGTAATAGTGTACGAGGTGGTGATGAAACTGGTTGGTTAAACTGATTTTTCATGGTGACGTAGATGGAGATGATGGCGGTAGAGATAGAGATGATGCTGGCGACGGATATGGTGGTGGCCCGAAGATGGAGGTGGTGATATCGAGAGATGAGTACAGTGAGGAGAGTATTTCTTTTGAGATCTGAAGTTAAAAAGAAAAGGAAAACTTATAAATATAATAAGGATATTTATGGGTTTATGATAAAAATTACCTTTTGTATTTTTGGCTAGGAGTATTAACATAGTGGATAAGGATATTTGTGAAGCCATCAAAACAAAGGACAATTATATGATTAACACCATAAATTGGTCATAGCCCAATTGGTATTCAAGGCCCCCAACTAAACGAGGTTTTTTATTAATAATAACTCTTTTGCTCAAATATCTACTGCCACATTACTCGCTCAAGAGTATATATATACACTGATTCATCATCAACAGGACCACATTAATATATGATCCTTAATAACATCACATTACTCACCCTCGACAACCTGACCTTTTTGGGATTCATCTAACAGCGCGATTGTTTTTTCCTCTATATAGGTAGAGTGTTCTATATAGAGGTTTACCTCTATATCTATATAAATATCACTATATAATCTCTTTTAAAATCATGTTTGTTTGACCACTATCTAACAACTCTATATTGTGTACCCAATTTTATATATTTCTCATTTTACCCTTATAATATTCAAAAAATCCATGAATATCCATTACAACCAAAGATGTTCAAAAATTCCAAAAGGAAAAAAATGTATTAGAAAATACAACCAAAGATGTTCACTTTTTCTGAAACGGAGCGAAAGTATAACTTTTTTCTGAAACGGGGTAAAAATATCACTTTTTATGAAACGGATCAAAAATATCACTTTATCTGAAACGGGCGAAAGTATCACTTTATCTGAAACGGGCGAAAGTATCACTTTTTCTGAAACGGAAAAAAAAATCACCTTTTCTGAAACAGGGCAAAAATCACTTTTTCTGAAACGGGGCAAAAACATAACTTTTTTCTGAAACAGAACGAAAATATCACTTTTTCTGAAACGGGGCAAAATTTTCACTTTTTCTGAAACAGGGCAAAAATATCACTTTTTCTGAAACATGGAAAAAATCACTTTTTCTGAAACGGAGCAAAAATATCACTTTTTCTGAAACGGCGTGAAAGTATCACTTTTTCTGAACCATGCGAAAGTATCACTTTTTCTGAAACGGGGCGAAAATATCACTTTTTCTGAAACGGCGTGAAAGTATCACTTTTTCTGAAACGGGGGAAGTATCACTTTTTCTGAAACGGGGCTAAAGTGTCACTTTTTCTGCAACTGAGCAAAATATCACTTTTTTCTGAAACAGCGCGAAAATATCCCTTTTTCTGAAACGGACGAAAGTATCACTTTTCTTGAAACATGTAAAATTTTAGATTTTAAATTAAGGAATTATTTTTGGACATTATAAGTTTGTTCGAGGATATATTAGTCATTTGAAGATTTAATAGAGGTAGAGGCTCAAAAATAGCACCTCATTTGTGCTATTTAATTTCCTCTATATAGATAGAGATTTGCCTCTATCTTTGTAGAGGTAGTGGAAAAAACAAACACCAAATAAATGGACCCACCACTATATAGAGGCTAATAGAGGTTAGCCTCTACATAGAGGAAAAAACAAACATGATGTAACTCTTCTCGCAACATGTATTTGTTCTTTCGTGTTATATACTGAAATCCAGTTCTGTTGTTGTTAATTCTTATCTAAAAAATCAAGAATTTCCCACGGATTTCAAAACAATGTTATGGTTCACTTAAAACCAATTGCAAAACAAAATAGACTGTCCAGAACGTAGTACTACTCTCGCTGGACAACTTAACTCTGTATATCTTTACTTTTCATTGCTGCTAGTTCCAAAACAAGCCCAAGTGCTTAATTTAATGAACGATTTTTTGGGACCAGTCTTTTTTGGGGACCATTGTTTTGATTTGGGTAAGACATTATAAGTAAATCTAGGTCACCCCTTATCTAGATATTTATATTAATACCTAAATTACCCTCCGGATTAATTTTGGGTAATGATTAGTTAGTGTTAATGATAGTTAGTGTAATAATTGGTGAAATGATTAAGTTAAAGATAATTAGTGAGATTAAAAAATCAGATGGGTTTTTTTTTTAAAGAAAGTAGAATTATTGAGAGAGTAAAGTTAGAGAACACGAAGAAGAAAAACATGGAAAATAAATTATTTTTTTTTGAGTTCACTAAGCTTGAATATTCAAGTGATGATAGCTCATCTGAATCTTCATCTCCTTCCTCTCCTAGAGTATTCGTTAATCTTCACAATGATCCGTATATGAGTTATTTCTTAGATGGTGATTTTATTCTTACCCAAACTCAATCTCAAGATGTAAACGATGAATTTTACCAACCACAACCCGAGGAAGAGTATAAATTTAGCTACCCATGTATGCTTCGAACTTAGATAATGTTGGTTGAATTGATCCAAAATTTCAAAAAAATGTAAAATTTTGAAGTAGATTTGGGCTAGGTCAAGTAAGTTCGGTTACCTTATGTGAAGAACAGGTAACCGAACACATCTGAAAGTGTAGTTCAGTTACTTTTTCCAAAGACGCAGGTAACCGAACTCGCTCTTAATAGAGGTTTTTAGTCGTTCGGTTAACATACATGTTACCGAAGTTTGTTTATAGGATTTACAGAGTTATGTTCGGTTTGCCCGTAATGTTGCCGAACTTTAGGGTCTAGAAGTTCGGTTGGTTCGCAACCAAATATCTAACCGAACTCTACTTAAAAATAAGATTCTACCAAGTGTACGAAGTTTGGTTGGTTCGCAAACTATAACCCAACCAAATATCTAACCGAACTTTATGTATAAATAAGATTATACCAAATGTAAGAAGTTCGGTTGGTTCGCAAACTTTAACCCAACCAAATATCTAACCGAACTTTACGTAAAAATAAGATTATGCCAAATGTAAGAAGTTCGGTTGGTTCACAAAACTGCTTTGCCAACCGAACTCGGTGTTCGGTCATTTCGATAAAATTATGTTCTTGCCGAACTTGTTTGTGATTGCAATTGATGTTCTTCCATTTCTTGTAGATTGAATGCCAACCTATACCAATGGATGATCAACCTTCTCCGGTTGATATGTTGTTCGAAGATACATCCCATCACTATGTTAATGAGTTGGTATTTGAGTTACCTATTGATGCGAAGAATTGGGATAGAGAACATGCTAAGAAAGACATGTGCGTATTAGTTTTGAATGGAAAAGAAAGCAAAACTCGTTTTGAAATGGTTTGTGAGAGCAGTGGAGATCCCGATGTTAGTCACAAGAGGAAGGGTTATGTGTATAAAGGAAAGACGGTGAGGAAGAACACAATGTGCTCAAAGAAAATTAAATGTTCGTTCAAGCTAGTATTTAAGAAGTGCAAAAAACTGAAGGGATGGGTTCTATCTAAGGATGATGTGGAAGGTCGTCATAACCACCCTCGTCCGGAACATCTTGAAGGACATTCAATTGACGCAAGGCTCACTCCTCAAGAAATGGAGAAAATATCTAAATTTAGGAAAATGGGTATTTCACCACTTAATATGCTTCGCTTACTAAAGGATGATAACAAGGATAACGTATCATCTTTGTCCACCATTTACAATGAAATTGAGACAATTAAAAGGAATGAATGGAAGGATAGACAAGTCATGCAACAATCGTTTTTTTTTTTTTGGCTCAAGAGAAAGGTTGCGCGGTTCAAAAGAAGGTAGGTCCGGAAGAAGAAATAACGCATGTCTTCATTGCTCATCCGAAGAGTGTTGAATTGGCTCAATGCTTTCATGAAGTTCTTATAATGGATTGCACTTACAAGACTAAAAAATACGAGATGTCATTGTTGAAAATTATTGGTCGTACGTCGATGAAGTCACCGTTTACCATTGCTTTTTGTTTTCTATAGGACAAGCAAGAACCAAGTTACACTTGGGGGATACAACAATTGAAGGCGATCTACTGAGATGATGATATCCCCGGGGTTATAGTGACAGACAATGAAGTAGCATTAATTAACACAATAGAGAACGTCTTTCCATTAGCACATAATATGCTATTTACGTTCCATATATGGTGTAATATGATGAATAGGTGCAAGCCTCAACTTTTTCTACCATAGAGGAAAGCATTTGAAGAGATTAGTAAGATACCATAAGATCAACAAGCGGTTGCAAAAGAGGAATTCGATAAACAATACATTCTAAATCACGCTAAATGGGTTGCTTTCTCCGGTGAATGGGAGTTATTGACTTGGTCTCTCACCGAAGAAGAGTATAATCTAAATCTTGCCACATTTATCGACCATTGTTCTAGCCCCGATTATCCCGAGGATATTGTAACGTATGTGGTTGAGCAATGGTTGGAGCCACACAAAGAGCAGTTCGTTCATTTACCAACCACCATAAACACTTTGGGAATCAAGCGAAAAGTTTGGTAGAATCGGCTCACCACCGGTTGAAGAAAAATCTTTTTGGAAGTGTTGATAATTTATGATCGTCTTTAACGCCATGGAAAATTACTTCAACCGCGATATTGATAGAATTAAAGAGAAGTTTCAAAAAATACGCATCATGAAGTACAAGAAATTGAAGGACGTTCGGTTGTTCAAGGGACTCCATTATAATGTTTCACATGCTTGCATTAAGAAGTTGATGGTAGAAGTGGATTTGATTGAGAAATGGGGAACCAACCCGGACGAGGTGTGTGTTTGTAACATGATGAAGTCTATGGGACTCCCTTGTCGCCATATAATAGTTAAGTATGAACATGGCGTAATTCCTTTAAGCGATATAGATCCATATTGGAAATAATTAAGTTTTGTCCCTCCTCCAAAGGGAGATGTTGGATAAGAGTTTGGTGATAATGAAATGGGAAGACCCGTTCTCGAGATGTACCGGAACATGAACAAACTCGAAAGGCAAATATTTTGAGATGATATTAGGAAAATCATTTATCCGCACACTTCGGATAATGTCTACGAACCGAAAAAAGGCACGCCCAAAGGTAGACCAAGCACCAAAGAAACAAAAAAACAAGTAAGACAATATGCAAAGGTGTTGGCTAGGAGGAAAAGTGAAATTAACGCTTTTACTAGAGATCCTTCCGCGCATAAGCACAATACGGCGAAGTACCAAGAGGATTCTAAGAAATGGGCTAGGATTATTATGGAAAAAAGTCGAAACAAGTAAACGAGATATGAAGAAAAAGGGCCCGATGTTACACTCGCCACTAACCTAACCTACTCCATCGGCACCGAGCCAACCAACTCAACGAGACGTGAAGCTTAAGGCTCCAATGAGCCGCATCCAAGAAATAAGTAGACCAATTGATGATACAACACCTCTTATATTATTAATAAAAGCTACTTGGAAGAGGTACCTCCTTACATTAGAGAGTACGTCATATCCACCGACGACGTCCCTCCGGATGGTAATTGCGGTTTCCACGTTGTCGTACAACAACTAGGGCCTTTCACTCAAGGTGCCAAGCTATATCAAGGGTGTGCAATCACTTATGTTCGCCAAAGGTTGTTGGGGAAGCTCAAGGAGAACCCGCAATTTTAGAAAACAATGTTGTACGATGGGGATTATAGTCTCAACGAGCAATTTCTTAGGTATCAAAGTCGTCTTAACGGCGGAAACCCAATCACAAGGGACCATTGGATGGGCATTCCGATATGTGGGCACTTAATCACCGACGCATTCAATTGCATGGTTCACTATTTCTCAAAAGATGTTAGTTTCACCTACTGTTATAGTTTTGAAAGTGGTAGTAAAGGTTCGTTGCTCGGACTTGTAAAGATTTAAAAATAAAAATATATACAAAAAATATTAACAATATGGGCAAGAGTACTGGGACTAAAGATTCGGCCATTTTTCATTTTCAAGTGGTTCAGAATTTAATTCTAGGCGATTATAGTTCAAAACAAAACAAATATTAACTCTAGTTTATTGCCAAGATAGATTTTATAAAATATTACTTGTATTTCTTAAGCATAGCATATCAAAAATCCCTAGGACTAAGCATACTCCATCAAATGAAATCACAAGTAATTAATTTAAAATCTTAATTCAATTAAAATTAGTGCAAAAAGTAAATAAAAGAATTAATGAAATTACCACATGGATGAAACTCGACCTCCTCCGTCGTCCCAGTGTTGGGTTTAGCTCATCATGATAAAAACACGCTCAAAGTATTTATTTATTTCTCAAAGGGTTTTTACAAGGATGAAAATGGAGATGAAATAATAAAACAGTGGATGTGCGACCCACAGAAAGCGTCCAAAATGAACGACACAGAAGAAGTGCTATTGTTGCTGTATCTCTAAGACCCACACCTACGACCCACGTTCGCGAGTCGTTTCACTGTTTATAAACGACTGCTACTGCTGGTCCGTTCTTCATGTTCTTCATCTTCATCACGAACAGCAGCAGCAGCAGAGAGAATTCGTGATTCTTCCTCTGCATCTTCCTCTCTTCTCCTCCCAACTCTCGACCCCCCTTCTTAGCAACCAGGGAAACCTATTTATACTCAACATGGCGAATAAATCATGCGCAATAACTCCAAAAATCCTGTCATCACTCGGTAGTGAAAGAAAATATTCTCGAGTATTTTATTTCGATTTTCTTCCCTTGCACGCGTCTGTAGATGTCGACACTATCCCAACATGGTCGTATAGTATCCTGAGAGAATATCTACCAAAACCTAGTGTTATCTTCTCCCATATCTTTCCTTTTATCATACGTAACTGCCAAAACAGAACCCATATTCCCGTCTCTCTGTTTAGCTCAGTCCGGCTATTCTAGCCCAAGTTCATCGATCAAAACAGACGTACCAGGCCTGTTAACTCCATTCAAGACTAACCCAATGGTTTCCAGCTATTGAATCTCGTTAAAACAGCCCAAGAATTCAAGTCAAAAATCTGTTCGCTGTGTGCAATTTTTCCCGCCAATTTGCATGATTTGAATTTTGAAGATGGTTGCCCCCTATCCTCTGATGGGGTGCCAATAGCAATTGGGGCTGAAATAAAATTATTGGGGTGGAAACATCCAAAACTTGGGTGCCTTTAGTAATTTTTATGAGACTTTTTCCGCATTTTTTTCGGGGTTCCTCCGGGGTATTTCTGGGGCGCTTCCGGCATACTTTCGGGGTACTTCCGTACATTTCTCCGGGATGTAAAACACCACTTTTTGAGACCATTTCTCCGCAAGGGCTTATTTCTCTAAAAACATCTACAAAATCACAAAATAACACAATAAGTACTTAATCGAGTCTAACAATACAGAATATTCAGAACAAAATAGACACATAAATGCGTCTATCAAATACCCCCAAACTTATTATTTGCTAGTCCTCGAGCAAAACTAAAAAATAAAACCGAGTTAATCTAGGGTGGGTTTAACAGAGGTGTACCCAAAAAAACCATGACTTCTAATTGGTCACAAGTATCCAAAGAGCTATGAGGACATACATATTCTCAACCTATCTCCAAGTAACTAGTATGCCAGATAAATTAAAGGTGTCACCTCTAAAGATGACTGAAGAAAAGGGGAGACACATCCGCACGACTGCTAGATAAAGAGATATCCGCTACACAGCTAGATAAACATTGTAAGATGCGTCCACTGCTTTACAGCTGGATAAGATTAGGAGAGAGATAAAGATGAAAGGGACATCTGCTACACAGCTGGACTAATTACGTGTGATGAGTTAAACCAGTGCTACAAAGATCTTGTGCCAGATTGAAAGCAGACTAACAAAGCAACCAAAATGCATCTTTCTTCGACTCTCTCACAGTGCTCAGTAGAAATAACGTCTTCTTCGGTCTTCAACTGTTGATGATAAACTCTCGAACCTTGACAATTAACTCTTCTCTTCGATTTCTTGCTTGACTTATAAATTTCTTCTTCTCTATGGCCTTATTGAACAAAAAGAACGTAATGATGTTTCTGTTTTTTTTTTTTT